>NW_003303757.1:965580-966765 GCF_000142945.1 Phytophthora infestans T30-4
GAAGAGGCTCTTCGGGCCGTATCCGAAGCTGTCTCGGTGTCCACTCTCGAAGTCGAATCGACAGTCGAGACGGTGGAGCCTGAGCCTACTGAGCCCGAGGCGGTTGAGCTCGAGACGGTTGCGGCCGATACGACAGAGCCCGATACGACTGAGCCGGAGACAACGGACAGGGCTGATGCCGTCGAGGTGATGGAGGTCGCTGCAGTCGCTGAGGCCCTGGTGACTGCTGTGGAGTGTGCTGCGCTGGCCGCCGTGGCGAAAGAAGCGGTCACCGCCATCGTTGATGAAGTCGCAATCGACGTGCCGGTCGAGACCGAGGTGCCGGAGACGGCAGAGGTGCCGACAGAACCCGAAGCTGCGGTGGGTGGCGTTGAGGAGGCCGACGTGGTGGCGGAAGTGCAGGACGCGGTGGAAGAGGCTCTTCGGGCCGTATTCGAAGCTGTGTCGGTGGCCACTGCTGAAGCCGTACCGACAGTCGAGACGGTGGAGCCTGAGCCTACTGAGCCCGAGGCGGTTGAGCTCGAGACGGTTGCGGCCGATACGACAGAGCCCGATACGACTGAGCCGGAGACAACGGACAGGGCTGATGCCGTCGAGGTGATGGAGGTCGCTGCAGTCGCTAAGGCCCTGGTGTCTGCTGTGGAGTGTGCTGCGCTGGCCGCAGGGGCGAAAGAAGCGGCCACCGCCATCGTTGATGAAGTCGCAATCGACGTGCCGGTCGAGACCGAGGTGCCGGAGGCGGCAGAGGTGCCGGCAGATCCCGAAGCTGCGGTGGGTGGCGTTGAGAAGGCCGACGTGGTGGCGGAAGTGCAGGACGCGGTGGAAGAGGCTCTTCGGGCCGTATCCGAAGCTGTGTCGGTGGCCACTGCTGAAGCCGTACCGACAGTTCGAGACGGTGGAGCCTGAGCCTACTGAGCCCGAGGCGGTTGAGCTCGAGACGGTTGCGGCTGATACGACTGAGCCCGATACGACTGAGCCGTAGACAACGGACAGGGGCTGATGCCGTCGAGGTGATGGAGGGTCGCTGCCGTCGCTGAGGCTCTTGGTGTCTGCTGTGGAGTGTGCTGCGCTGGCCGCCAGG
Source organism: Phytophthora infestans T30-4 (assembly GCF_000142945.1). Lineage (NCBI taxonomy): Eukaryota > Oomycota > Peronosporomycetes > Peronosporales > Peronosporaceae > Phytophthora > Phytophthora infestans. Next base: position 966,662 of record NW_003303757.1, read on the forward strand.
GGCGTATAGAATTGTCCTCGCTATCTTTTAATAAATTCTCCAATCGACGTGTTGGTCGAGATCTATGTTTCTGCATTCGTGTTTATGTTTTTTATTTTATCTCG
>NW_003303757.1:967405-969423 GCF_000142945.1 Phytophthora infestans T30-4
GCTCGAGACGGTTGCGGCCGATACGACAGAGCCCGATACGACTGAGCCGGAGACAACGGACAGGGCTGATGCCGTCGAGGTGATGGAGGTCGCTGCAGTCGCTGAGGCCCTGGTGTCTGCTGTGGAGTGTGCTGCGCCGGCCGCAGGGGCGAAAGAAGCGGCCACCGCCATCGTTGATGAAGTCGCAATCGACGTGCCGGTCGAGACCGAGGTGCCGGAGGCGGCAGAGGTGCCGGCAGAACCCGAAGCTGCGGTGGGTGGCGTTGAGGAGGCCGACGTGGTAGCGGAAGTGCAGGAGGCGGTGGAAGAGGCTCTTCGGGCCGTATCCGAAGCTGCGTCGATGGCAACTGCTGAGGCCGTACCGACAGTCGAGACGGTGGAGCCTGAGCCTACTGAGCCCGAGGCGGTTGAGCTCGAGACGGTTGCGGCCGATACGACAGAGCCCGATACGACTGAGCCGGAGACAACGGACAGGGCTGATGCCGTCGAGGTGATGGAGGTCGCTGCAGTCGCTGAGGCCCTGGTGTCTGCTGTGGAGTGTGCTGCGCCGGCCGCAGGGGCGAAAGAAGCGGCCACCGCCATCGTTGATGAAGTCGCAATCGACGTGCCGGTCGAGACCGAGGTGCCGGAGGCGGCAGAGGTGCCGACAGAACCCGAAGCTGCGGTGGGTGGCGTTGAGGAGGCCGACGTGGTGGCGGAAGTGCAGGACGCGGTGGAAGAGGCTCTTCGGGCCGTATCCGAAGCTGCGTCGGTGGCCACTGCTGAAGCCGTACCGACAGTCGAGACGGTGGAGCCTGAGCCTACTGAGCCCGAGGCGGTTGAGCTCGAGACGGTTGCGGCCGATACGACAGAGCCCGATACGACTGAGCCGGAGACAACGGACAGGGCTGATGCCGTCGAGGTGATGCAGGTCGCTGCAGTCGCTGAGGCCCTGGTGTCTGCTGTGGAGTGTGCTGCGCTGGCCGCAGGGGCGAAAGAAGCGGCCACCGCCATCGTTGATGAAGTCGCAATCGACGTGCCGGTCGAGACCGAGGTGCCGGAGGCGGCAGAGGTGCCGGCAGAACCCGAAGCTGCGGTGGGTGGCGTTGAGGAGGCCGACGTGGTGGCGGAAGTGCAGGACGCGGTGGAAGAGGCTCTTCGGGCCGTATCCGAAGCTGCGTCGGTGGCCACTGCTGAAGCCGTACCGACAGTCGAGACGGTGGAGCCTGAGCCTACTGAGCCCGAGGCGGTTGAGCTCGAGACGGTTGCGGCCGATACGACAGAGCCCGATACGACTGAGCCGGAGACAACGGACAGGGCTGATGCCGTCGAGGTGATCGAGGTCGCTGCAGTCGCTGAGGCCCTGGTGTCTGCTGTGGAGTGTGCTGCGCTGGCCGCCGTGGCGAAAGAAGCGGTCACCGCCATCGTTGATGAAGTCGCAATCGACGTGCCGGTCGAGACCGAGGTGCCGGAGACGGCAGAGGTGCCGACAGAACCCGAAGCTGCGGTGGGTGGCGTTGAGGAGGCCGACGTGTTGGCGGAAGTGCAGGACGTCGTGGGAAGAGGCTCTTCGGGCCGTATCCGAAGCTGCGTCGGTGGCCACTGCTGAAGCCGTACCGACAGTCGAGACGGGTGGAGCCTGAGCCTACTGAGCCCGGGGCGGTTGAGCTCGAGACGGTTGCGGCCGATACGACAGAGCCCGATACGACTGAGCCGGAGACAACGGACAGGGCTGATGCCGTCGAGGTGATCGAGGTCGCTGCAGTCGCTGAGGCCCTGGTGTCTGCTGTGGAGTGTGCTGCGCTGGCCGCCGTGGCGAAAGAAGCGGTCACCGCCATCGTTGATGAAGTCGCAATCGACGTGCCGGTCGAGACCGAGGTGCCGGAAATGCACAGTGCCGACAGAACCCGAAGCGCTGTGGGTGGGGTTGAGGAAGCCGACGGGGGACGCACGTGCAGGACGCGGTGGAGGAGGGTCTTGGGGGCTAGCCGAACTGCAGGAGTTGCGGTGCTGGAAAGTCTCGACTGGCGGGCGTGTGG
>NW_003303757.1:970409-972566 GCF_000142945.1 Phytophthora infestans T30-4
CCGAAGCTGTGTCGGTGGCCACTGCTGAAGCCGTATCGACAGTCGAGACGGTGGAGCCTGAGCCTACTGAGCCCGAGGCGGTTGAGCTCGAGACGGTTGCGGCCGATACGACAGAGCCCGATACGACTGAGCCGGAGACAACGGACAGGGCTGATGCCGTCGAGGTGATGGAGGTCGCTGCAGTCGCTAAGGCCCTGGTGACTGCTGTGGAGTGTGCTGCGCTGGCCGCAGGGGCGAAAGAAGCGGCCACCGCCATCGTTGATGAAGTCGCAATCGACGTGCCGGTCGAGACCGAGGTGCCGGAGGCGGCAGAGGTGCCGGCAGAACCCGAAGCTGCGGTGGGTGGCGTTGAGAAGGCCGACGTGGTGGCGGAAGTGCAGGACGCGGTGGAAGAGGCTCTTCGGGCCGTATCCGAAGCTGCGTCGGTGGCCACTGCTGAAGCCGTACCGACAGTCGAGACGGTGGAGCCTGAGCCTACTGAGCCCGAGGCGGTTGAGCTCGAGACGGTTGCGGCCGATACGACAGAGCCCGATACGACTGAGCCGGAGACAACGGACAGGGGCTGATGCCGTCGAGGTGATCGAGGTCGCTGCAGTCGCTGAGGCCCTGGTGTCTGCTGTGGAGTGTGCTGCGCTGGCCGCCGTGGCGAAAGAAGCGGTCACCGCCATCGTTGATGAAGTCGCAATCGACGTGCCGGTCGAGACCGAGGTGCCGGAGACGGCAGAGGTGCCGACAGAACCCGAAGCTGCGGTGGGTGGCGTTGAGGAGGCCGACGTGGTGGCGGAAGTGCAGGACGCGGTGGAAGAGGCTCTTCGGGCCGTATCCGAAGCTGTGTCGGTGGCCACTGCTGAAGCCGTACCGACAGTCGATACGGTGGAGCCTGAGCCTACTGAGTCCGAGGCGGTTGAGCTCGAGACGGTTGCGGCCGATACGACAGAGCCCGATACGACTGAGCCGGAGACAACGGACAGGGCTGATGCCGTCGAGGTGATGGAGGTCGCTGCAGTCGCTAAGGCCCTGGTGACTGCTGTGGAGTGTGCTGCGCTGGCCGCAGGGGCGAAAGAAGCGGCCACCGCCATCGTTGATGAAGTCGCAATCGACGTGCCGGTCGAGACCGAGGTGCCGGAGGCGGCAGAGGTGCCGGCAGAACCCGAAGCTGCGGTGGGTGGCGTTGAGGAGGCCGACGTGGTGGCGGAAGTGCAGGACGCGGTGGAAGAGGCTCTTCGGGCCGTATCCGAAGCTGCGTCGGTGGCCACTGCTGAAGCCGTACCGACAGTCGAGACGGTGGAGCCTGAGCCTACTGAGCCCGAGGCGGTTGAGCTCGAGACGGTTGCGGCCGATACGACAGAGCCCGATACGACTGAGCCGGAGACAACGGACAGGGCTGATGCCGTCGAGGTGATGGAGGTCGCTGCAGTCGCTGAGGCCCTGGTGTCTGCTGTGGAGTGTGCTGCGCCGGCCGCAGGGGCGAAAGAAGCGGCCACCGCCATCGTTGATGAAGTCGCAATCGACGTGCCGGTCGAGACCGAGGTGCCGGAGGCGGCAGAGGTGCCGGCAGAACCTGAAGCTGCGGTGGGTGGCGTTGAGGAGGCCGACGTGGTGGCGGAAGTGCAGGACGCGGTGGAAGAGGCTCTTCGGGCCGTATCCGAAGCTGTGTCGGTGGCCACTGCTGAAGCCGTACCGACAGTCGAGACGGTGGAGCCTGAGCCTACTGAGCCCGAGGCGGTTGAGCTCGAGACGGTTGCGGCCGATACGACAGAGCCCGATACGACTGAGCCGGAGACAACGGACAGGGCTGATGCCGTCGAGGTGATGGAGGTCGCTGCAGTCGCTAAGGCCCTGGTGTCTGCTGTGGAGTGTGCTGCGCTGGCCGCAGGGGCGAAAGAAGCGGCCACCGCCATCGTTGATGAAGTCGCAATCGACGTGCCGGTCGAGACCGAGGTGCCGGAGACGGCAGAGGTGCCGACAGAACCCGAAGCTGCGGTGGGTGGCGTTGAGGAGGCCGACGTGGTGGCGGAAGTGCAGGACGCGGTGGAAGAGGCTCTTCGGGCCGTATCCGAAGCTGCGTCGGTGGCCACTGCTGAAGCCGTACCGACAGTCGAGACGGTGGAGCTTGAGCCTACCGAGCCCGAGGCGGTTGAGCTCGAGACGGTTGAA
>NW_003303757.1:973693-975366 GCF_000142945.1 Phytophthora infestans T30-4
GGTCACCGCCATCGTTGATGAAGTCGCAATCGACGTGCCGGTCGAGACCGAGGTGCCGGAGACGGCAGAGGTGCCGACAGAACCCGAAGCTGCGGTGGGTGGCGTTGAGGAGGCCGACGTGGTGGCGGAAGTGCAGGACGCGGTGGAAGAGGCTCTTCGGGCCGTATCCGAAGCTGCGTCGGTGGCCACTGCTGAAGCCGTACCGACAGTCGAGACGGTGGAGCCTGAGCCTACTGAGCCCGAGGCGGTTGAGCTCGAGACGGTTGCGGCCGATACGACAGAGCCCGATACGACTGAGCCGGAGACAACGGACAGGGCTGATGCCGTCGAGGTGATGGAGGTCGCTGCAGTCGCTGAGGCCCTGGTGTCTGCTGTGGAGTGTGCTGCGCTGGCCGCAGGGGCGAAAGAAGCGGTCACCGCCATCGTTGATGAAGTCGCAATCGACGTGCCGGTCGAGACCGAGGTGCCGGAGACGGCAGAGGTGCCGACAGAACCCGAAGCTGCGGTGGGTGGCGTTGAGGAGGCCGACGTGGTGGCGCAGGCTGCGGTGGAAGAGGCTCTTCGGGCCGTTGCCGAAGCTGTGTCGGTGGCCACTGCTGAAGCCGTACCGACAGTCGATACGGTGGAGCCTGAGCCTACCGAGCCCGAGGCGGTTGAGCTCGAGACGGTTGCGGCCGATACGACAGAGCCCGATACGACTGAGCCGGAGACAACGGACAGGGCTGATGCCGTCGAGGTGATGGAGGTCGCTGCAGTCGCTGAGGCCCTGGTGTCTGCTGTGGAGTGTGCTGCGCTGGCCGCAGGAGCGAAAGAAGCGGCCACCGCCATCGTTGATGAAGTCGCAATCGACGTGCCGGTCGAGACCGAGGTGCCGGAGGCGGCAGAGGTGCCGGCAGAACCCGAAGCTGCGGTGGGTGGCGTTGAGGAGGCCGACGTGGTGGCGGAAGTGCAGGACGCGGTGGAAGAGGCTCTTCGGGCCGTATCCGAAGCTGCGTTGGTGGCCACTGCTGAAGCCGTACCGACAGTCGAGACGGTGGAGCCTGAGCCTACTGAGCCCGAGGCGGTTGAGCTCGAGACGGTTGCGGCCGATACGACAGAGCCCGATACGACTGAGCCGGGGATAACGGACAGGGCTGATGCCGTCGAGGTGATGGAGGTCGCTGCAGTCGCTGAGGCCCTGGTGTCTGCTGTGGAGTGTGCTGCGCTGGCCGCAGGGGCGAAAGAAGCGGTCACCGCCATCGTTGATGAAGTCGCAATCGACGTGCCGGTCGAGACCGAGGTGCCGGAGGCGGCAGAGGTGCCGGCAGAACCCGAAGCTGCGGTGGGTGGCGTTGAGAAGGCCGACGTGGTGGCCGCAAGCACCGGCAGGAAGAGGGCTCTTCGGCTCGTATCCGAAGCCTGTATCGGTGGCCACGTGCTGAAGCCTTACCCGACATGCAATACGGTGAAGCTGAAACCCTACGCACCCCGAGGCCGTTTGAGTCTTGGAGATCGTTGACGGTGGATATCAAAAAAGCCCAAGACCATTACCCCGGAGACAACGAAAAGGGGCTAATGCCCTCAGAGCGCATGGAGGTCGCTGCAGTCGCTAGACGCCCAGGGCTCCTTCTGCTGAGTGCCCGCACCTCGCCCGAAGTCGCCGAAAGAAGTGAACACCGGACTACCGGTATGAG
>NW_003303757.1:976000-1122923 GCF_000142945.1 Phytophthora infestans T30-4
CGAGACGGAGGGTGCCGGAGGGGGCAGAGGGCGCCCAATAGGGCCGGAAGCTGCGGTGGGTGGCGTTGAGGAGGCCGACTGTGGTGGCGGAAGTGCAGGACGCGGTGGAAGAGGCTCTTCGGGCCGTATCCGAAGCTGCGTCGGTGGCCACTGCTGAAGCCGTACCGACAGTCGAGACGGTGGAGCCTGAGCCTACTGAGCCCGAGGCGGTTGAGCTCGAGACGGTTGCGGCCGATACGACAGAGCCCGATACGACTGAGCCGGGGACAACGGACAGGGCTGATGCCGTCGAGGTGATGGAGGTCGCTGCAGTCGCTAAGGCCCTGGTGACTGCTGTGGAGTGTGCTGCGCTGGCCGCAGGGGCGAAAGAAGCGGCCACCGCCATCGTTGATGAAGTCGCAATCGACATGCCGGTCGAGACCGAGGTGCCGGAGACGGCAGAGGTGCCGACAGAACCCGAAGCTGGGGTGGGTGGCGTTGAGGAGGCCGACGTGGTGGCGGAAGTGCAGGACGCGGTGGAAGAGGCTCTTCGGGCCGTATCCGAAGCTGTGTCGGTGGCCACTGCTGAAGCCGTACCGACAGTCGAGACGGTGAAGCCTGAGCCTACTGAGCCCGAGGCGGTTGAGCTCGAGACGGTTGCGGCCGATACGACAGAGCCCGATACGACTGAGCCGGAGACAACGGACAGGGCTGATGCCGTCGAGGTGATGGAGGTCGCTGTAGTCGATGAGGCCCTGGTATCTAAGGCGTCGAATGGAGATACGAAGGATGGAGCGTCGACACTTGATAAGCCATCACCCGAAGATCCCGATGAGACTGAACTGGAGACTGAAGTTGCAGCGACTGCACAAGAGTTAGTGAATGCAGTTGAAGCACAAGCAACCCCCTCACACGTAGTTTCTGCTGCTGCTGTAACAAGCGCTGTCATCGGCACGCTGCTTGGACTAATCGACACCGTCGAGCTCGAATTTGAAGGACCAGACGAGTGGAGCACAGCGGCGGTGATCCACCCAGCACTACAAGAAGCAGACACTGCCACTCTGTATCTCGCACATCGAGCCACTGCAACAAATGATCAGACAGGCAACAACATCACGCCAAACAAGCTCGACGTCGCCAGGTCCTCGCTTTATTGCAAAGCTGAAGACGTTGCACCCGAGTCGAGCAACGACACCGATCTCATCCGACTGCCCGAACCGAGCCCCGCTGAGTTATCTGCTGCAGCCATCGGTGTGGCCGTCGTAGGTGCACTTTTGGACGTCGTGGACGTCATCGATGCGTGAAGCAGGAATAGATATAATTATAAAAAAGCGTAAATAGACGTTTGCAAGACTTGTTTTGAGTTAGCATTTATATCTACTTTTCCTTGGATGCTTCGGTCACGCCCACTAGTGCGTCTACCACGTCGGGGAAGGCTTGCTCGTCCAATGGAGGATACGGTTGCAGGTTGTCCCAGTCGCCGGCCTCAAGCATGCTCTGCAGTCCCTGCACTGTTGTCTGGAGACAGTAGTTTTGGTCGGCCATGGCCTCGGCTAACTCCGCCTGATGGTTGTCCATTAATGATGTGTTGACTACAACCAACAGCTTCTTCTTGAGCGCCAGACCGTCCATGATGGAGCCAGCGCCCGCGTGGCTGATAATCAGGTCGGCCTCGGCCACGTCGCGCTTGTACTGCGGGTCATGGCGATAGAAGCTTAGCGTCAACCCCGGGAACGTTGCGCGTGGCTGGTGCTCGCCGTGCCCGATCTGCATCCGCAGAGAAGTGAAACCGCGCGCCACGAGCGACGACAGACATGCATCCGTGTCCAGCGCTGCGATCAGCGCGTCGAACTTGGTCGTTCCCACCGTTACGAAAGCGTTCATGTAAAATTACGAAAAAAAGTGAAAAAAAATGTAAATCCTTTTTTTTTTTTCACTTTTCCCAGCTGCAAAATTACGAAGCAAAAGTGAAAAAATGTTAATCATTTTTTTCTTCATTTTTTCGTTTGTTTCACTTTTTAAAAACGTTTTTAAATCCCAACTGCACCTTATGTGTACCACACGAACAAAGGTCAAAGGATGGCATTCGTCAATCAGCCAAGTGACAACGATGTCATTGTTTCCGGCGGGCAAGTACGCGCGGTACAAGCGCGCCACAGCCTTCTTCCTCGACTGGCTGCTGCGTGCACGCGGTGGAGGCCGGCATGCTGGCCAACGTGTGCAGCTGGAGGCGCTCAACGACGTGGTGAAGGAGATCGCGGCAGATCCGTCGACACTCACGCCAAAGCTTCTACAGCAACTGCCCAAAGCCCTTGCTGCATGCCAATACGCCATTACACTGCGTGAGCATGTGGCTTCATTCTTCCCTGAAGATGATGAGGGTCAAGTGGGCCACCAGTATTTCCTGGGGTTGCTGCAGAGTTGGCATCGCACGCTTCGAGGAGTGGAAGTGGAGACATTCCCAGAACTCGATGACTTGCAATTGGAAAACTCCAAACTTGAGAATTACTATGAAGTGTTGCAAGTGGATGAGGACTATTTCCCAGACGAGTCATCCTTTGTACCTGAGAAAGACGCTCCAAAGAGTGCCAAGGTGGACAGAGAGCGTCTTTTTGAAGAGGCTTTCGCGGACGAGCTGAGGATGGAGTTGGTGTACTTGTTCATGGAGCTGGACGAACTGCTGGAAGGTGTATACAAGGTATACAGTGAAGTGAAACAGGAGAAGCGGTCATTGGTGGAGGCGACGGTAGTAGTGAAGCTGGCGATGGACACAGCCAGCGCACTGACAGCGAGACTCCAGCTACGGTACCCATCGCTCCGGTCAGCAAAGGATATGTTCAATATCGTGAGAAACAGCTCACTAAAGAGCTTTAGACAGAAGATTCTGCAGCTCCACGAGCGTATCATGAGCGAGGTCAGTGACTCGTACCAGCATCGCGATGGAACAATCAAGTACGTGCCGGGAACATTTTTAATTGACCTGCTGGGTGTGGGTACGACGTTGGACGCGTTCATAGCGTATATCCCGGTCGGTGCTACCCACTCGATCTTCTTCCCGCCCGGAGTGTTTGGAGATGCGTATGGCGAGGACCGAACGCCACTTTATGTCTTGACTCCAGACACCAACAACGACAAAGTTTTTCTCATGCAACAGTTGCCACTGCTGTATAACGCTCTCGCTGATAGAAATGTGGCTGTACGGCTGGGACGCGACTTGGCTCCGTTGGGCCCGTTCATGGCGATCATGGATACGTTCTTCAAGACGCGAGAGGTGACACTCCCAGTGGCGTTTGCGTGCATCTGTTGGATGAAATCTGTGGCTGCTTTGCAAGGACGTCGAGGTCTCGGTCGCACCGTCAGTCTCACGTTCCAGCACTCGAAGGACTTGCAGAAGCGGATCGAAGAGGCAGTGGAAAACAGGAAGGCGTTGCTAGCCTACAACAAAGCTAATAGTCTTCTGGAGCGCTGCACTGGAGAGATCAAACACTTTGTGCCGCTTTACCACATTGCGCGTGCGAACCCTCTGTTCGCGGGTCTTACGGCGCTAAATCATCAGTTCCAGTACTTACACATCGCGAACGAAGTCCTGTTTGCCACGTCGAAGCTCCGCGCATTCGGTCATTTGTACAACGCGCTGGTGCAGGAAGGACATCTGGAGCGTATCCCTTTTTTCGACGATGTGTACGATGTATACGGTCAAGAAGTCTTTGCTCCTTCTCGAGCTGCGGCGACACACGGTGCTTACTATCGTACGTATCTGATTAGCTCGAATCTACGCGTTAATCTGATCGAAGCAGTGTATCGCGGCGAGGAGCTGCCTGCCCCGAGTGAAGCTTATAAGAAAAAGAAGGCGTTCCACTTGAGTGATGTCTCGGAGATATTCCGACTGAGTAGGCTGAACGACAAGTCCATTTTGAAGGGTGGATCATGGAAGGATATGCTGGAAGACGTAGCAAACCTTTGCTCGAGAGAATTATTTGAGACGCGCGTGCTGTCTCGTGATTTACTGAAGCTGAACGAAGATCTCACAGATCTGTTTCCCGATTTGGTCCGAGTGCTGGGGCAGCAGGATTGCTTCAGTAACATCATGGACAACTCGGTAGCTGGGGAGTCTCGTCAGCAGAGATTAAGTCGGGCTTTGGAAGAATCGGTGATGAGGAAGGCGATGCCGCTGCTGGACGCCTTGCAGTCAGACGGGTCGATTGATATCAGCGCAATACCAGGTGCAATGTCTGCTACAGTGGCTATGGATGCCTTGCTTGGGAAGGAGCTGTGCAGTGAGATTGCTGCTGTGATCAACGCTAAATTCTCGACTACGTCTGAAGTCTGTGAACAGATATACTTTACGTATCCAGCTCAGCCAGACTTTGTCACCCAGGAGTATGGAGGTCCAGACCCAGACACGAGGAGAGAGGATTACGAGCAAGTGTTTGAAGATTTGATGAAGCTGCTGCGAGAAAGCGATGGTCCACTAAGTGCAAGCGATCTGAGCTACTTAAAGGCAGAGCTCAAGAAGGATCCGAACTTATTGGGATTGATCTCGAGTGATCCAGACCCACACGATGCTACAAAGTATCGCGAACTCTGTAGCCTGCTTCACGAAGCCGCTGCTGGCTCTGCACACGACGCGGATCTGGTCGACTGGATGATTCAAATGGGAGCTCTCATCATTCAGCCAACGCTGCACTGCCGGGAGGAGCCTCAGCTAAAGGATTTGAAAACCCCTCGCTGGATGTACCCCAACACAATGGCTGTTCACAACGCTGCAATAGCGGGCCATGAAGACATCGTTCGCGTTATCCTCGGAGCAGACAACATGATGGATTTGAATATTCCCACCTTTCACACGAAGGAAACGCTTGCGCATTTGGCTGTCAAGAACGGCCACAAGGATCTGTTTAACATCTTACGGGCATTTGGAGCCGATCTTCGGATCAAAGACGGCAAAGGACAAAGTGTGAGTGATGTAGCCCCCGATAGGGAGTGGGCGCGCGAGATTGCTGCACTCACAGCCGAATATTTCGCAAAGATTCCTGGCGAGGCGAGAAGAAGCGATGCCATTTTGCCTCCGCAGATTACTCCTCGCACAGTACACAGATCGACGCTAGCTGCAGAACACGTGGGCTCCCGTGAAACCACCAACACGAGGGCAAAGAGCAGCAAAAAGAAGGGCAAAAACAGCAAGAGATGCCCCCCAAAAGAAGAATCAATGATTGCTGCTGCGGCAGTAGCGGGTGACGGCGTGATCGACACAAAGCGGGTGCTGATGCGTTTGATGCAATCGGCTGGCTGTGAGATTAGCGAGAGCATGGAGTCGGAGAGCGTGACAGTCCTGGGAGACAAGTTCAGAAAACTCGCTGCGTCGATTGTCACTCGACTGAGAGATCCTAGCATTTCTTCCGATGACAAGACAGACGACGTCCGCAACGCTTGTGAGCTGATTAAGGATCTGGAACACCTTGTAGGCTCCTATTCAGAGCCCAGCACTCTAAACTCTGCCCGCTTTCACATCCGAGTCGTCATGTGCTCCGAGGCTGTGTACTGCATTCACTTGATGCAGAAGCTGAGTCGAGTTGACCACGCTGCAACTGCTCTCGCTCCTGTACTAGATCTCTGCGATACGACCTCAGCCTATGCAGATTTTGTGATCGGTACAGCCAAACTCTGCGTCTCGGTTGACAGAAAACCACAAGCTCGTGAAATTATGGATGTACTGGAGAAGCGTCTGCTGAAGATTCCACTCGCTGAGCGCGAACCATCGGAGTTCCGAGAGCTCGTACAGACGTACTCGACTGCTCGCGACTCAATGTGCTTGGGGCAGGCGTCGAGTCCTAAAACTTTTAGTCGTTTGGAATGGTACTTGACCGACAATGTGGAAGATTACGAACAGCAGTTGGTTCTGGATGGGATGGTAGGTCGCCCGTTCTACTTCGAATGCAGGCTGACCGCCGAATCAAGCAAACTGGACGTTGCTCGTCTGATGATTGGTATTAGTATCATTCCGGATCTCGGAGACGTTGTGGTCTTGCTTACTGAGATGCGTGTCATCTATGGCGGCACAAGTAAAGCTGATGTGGCAAATGTTCGCGACATGGTATTCCAGGTGGCCGAGATAGCAAAAGTTCACTTTGACGAGCAGAGCTTGAAGCTTTGTGCGACTTCTGCCCACGTCGGAGATTTCGTATTTTCGAATAATGGGGTCGTCCGGAAAGCACCAGCGGCATGAAGGAAAGAGAGCACGTTGAAAGTTAGTGGATGAGTCAGCAACATCAATTCGAAACATTTACCACAGTGTTGTGCGGAATACTGAACCAAGAGCCGACACATCACCTCTTTATTCGAGTTGGGCTACAAGCTAATCTACTACTTTGAAGTGCAGTGCTGTCACAGTTTGCAGGTCTACGGTGCGAAGCCCTTTATTAATACTCAAAAGCCTAAGCTTTAGCTATTTAATCAAGTAGATGCGCTCGCTCAGAGCTGGTTAACTTGTATCTAATCTGACCAGAATGCCCACGGATGCAAATATAAAATTGACCGTATTTGGTAATGACAAATCGCATGAGAGTGAGTAAATCTGAAAGGGCAACTAATGCCTTTACTGATCGTAAAATGCGTGAGGTCGCAGCTAAATACGCACGATAGTGGGCTTTGACACAGATACAGCGATCGCTGTGCTCGGTCTAATAAGGGGTAAGGAGAGGGATTTTAAACTAACTTTAGGGTAACTATAATATAATTCGCGTAACAACGGTTGATTTGGGTCTGAATGGGACACAACGTTTGACGATTACTAATAGTTTTCGAGCCATTTTAATGGTTTAAAAAAAGGAAATCCGAGTCCAGTAATTTAAAATAAAATCCCGAGAAACAAAAATTCCGACAAACAGGAAAATAGAAAAACACCCCTTCCTTCCAGCTCCCCCCTCCTCCGTGTCACCCCCTCTCCCCCCTTTCACCCGCCCCCGACGATTTCCCGCCGTTCATTTCGAAACAGGACCAAATTCGACAAAATGGCGAGCGTCGCGTCGACTGGCTCGGGATCGGACGGCGAGAGTGAGCCTGCCGAGGCACGCTCTCCGGAGATACACGTCCCGGAATCGCGGAATACGTCTACGTGTGCTCCCCCGTTAGAGCAGCGCTGTTACACAACGTGGGGTGCATTTTTTTCGGCGTTGGAGCAGTACCAAGAGCAGACCCACCAAGTGTTCCGTAAGCGTACCTCTACAGGTGCTGCATCTAGGAATGCTGAATTAGCGAAGCGAGGCAAGCTGACAGAGACGACAAGAATTCCTGATTCGTTCGACAAATACTACCGGCGACTTTGTTGCACGCATGGCTGGAGTCGGTCCAGTCGGTCTACTGGCAAGCGCTCCAACTACTTTGTCAAGTCGACGGGGTGCGAGGCTCAGATCTCGGTTACAGTGGTGTGGTCAGGAGATCATGGTTTTCAAGTGAAGATAACCCAGCAGAACACGACGCACAACCACGGCCTCGGACCAGACAAGTATAACAACCACCCTGCCAATCGACGTATAGATGATGAAGAGATGCTTGATTTTGTCGACGAGCTACAAGCTGCTGGAGCAAAAAAGAAGTTGATACTTGCATTTTTGCGGCGTCGCTCAGGTACTAGTACTATCATTTGCTGTTTTTTATTGCTATAATATTGCTGAACTAATCTGTTTCATCTGGCAGGCAAGCAGGTAACCCTACGTGACGTGCACAACATGGTGCAGAAGCTTAAGGAACAACGCCGAGGATCTACTACTGCTGAAGCAAGGTTAGAGTCCAGCCTTAGAGACTTATGCTTGCGAAAAGGAAACACGGCTACCATCTACGTGGATGATGACAAGTTGGCTCAAGTAATTACTTTCCAGACTCATCAAATGCGGCGCTTTTTCGAAGCTTTTCCTGAGGTTTTGATGATCGACGCGACTCACAACACTAACGACGCCAGATACAAGCTTTTCAGTTTCATGATTCACGACGTTTTTGGCCATGTAAGAGCGCTTCATCTATCTTTCACGTGTCTGACCGTCTAATGTTGTTCGTTGTGTTTGTTTGCACGGTGACTACTTGTGACTATTGTGGCTTGTTGACAAATGTGTGACTTTTGTGGCGATTTACTGCGGCATTGTGGTGCTTTGTGATTTACGTGGTCGCGTTGTGGCATTTTGTGGTTTTGGTGTGGCGATGTGGCATTTTGTGACTTTGTGGTTTTTGTGTGACTTGTGACACACAGGGCCAATACGTGCAGCATGCCCTTATGGAGAACGAGAGTGCAGAGTGTCTTTCCGATGCGATCACATCTTTCAAGTCATTTAACGCGACGTGGGATGACGTCCGTGTAATCATCGTCGATAAGGACTTCGGAGAAATTTCGTTACTGCAATCTGCTTTTCCGGCTGCGCGAATTATCCTTTGTGTATTCCACGTTGTTAAGTATTTACGGACCGAGATAACAAAGCGTGTGTACGGACTTCTTGATCGTGAAAAGATCGAAGATGCTGTTCATATGATGCTAAGTGCGCAAACGGAAGGCGAGTATGAAATTGGTCGAAAGTATTTGTACTACATCGTGGAAGGGAAACAAATTTTGAAAGATGAAGAAGTACCGGAGCCGGAGCACGCATTCTTACAATACTTTGACTCGAATTGGCACCAGTGCAGAGAAATGTGGAGCGGCTTTGGGCGTGTTGACGTCCCGCATTTGGGAAACACAGCCAACAATCGCCTTGAAGCAGCATGGGGTCATTTAAAGGATGTGTTGAAGCCAACAATGATGCTGGGCGAGTGTGTAGATACTGAATCAACCTTATGTGAAGCTGCATCTTATAAGTAGCCATGAATATGTCTGCATAACTAGGCCGGCACGTCGTCTCCTTTAAGAACCATAAATGCTTTCGTCTTGCATGCGTGTTCGCGAGCTCGCGCGCCCGTTTTTCGATTCTCTTCATGACCATGCAGCATGCCGTGCTGCATGGGATAGCGTAAGCACTTCTCCACCATGTATCTGCTTTCATGAGTCCATCAGCAACCGCTACAAATCTCCGTGTCCGACCTGGAACCGCGTTGTTGGTACTGTTGGCAAGGCACGAACTGCGCGGCCATGCCCATAAACATGCTCTTACGTCGACTCTGCGGTGGTCTTGACAGCGCTGTACGACTGGGTGATGCCCACATTGCATGGCTCTCGGGCACTTGGTCACATGTCCAACGCTGGATAGCTTGTTCGAGACCTTCAGCACGGCGGCACAGCCTCCATGCAAAGCAAATCACGTCGTGACGAGGACGTCCCCTCCCCGTGCTACTTGCATCTCGGACGCTTGTTTCCATCGTCTTCATCCGTCATTCCTCGCGCGTCCGCAGCGCCCGCGTCGCCTCTCACTGCGGCAGAAATCTGACTGCGCGAAGTCTTGCGTACAGTCGTGCAACACGACCATTAGCACAACATTCGCAGCACATTTCGGTATGCGCAAGCACGCGGCACGGGCTGAAATTTTTGAAATATATCGGGTAATTTATTTTGATAGTGTGCCCTTTTGTGGCTTTGTGACGCTAGTATTCGCCACACAAGACGGAGTGCCGTGTCTGTGTCACTAATATGCGCTTAAGTACGAAGTCACACTCTTATTGTGTGACTCTAACACTGGTCTTAAAAAAATATCATTCAAAGTTGAAGTTAACGCGGACTCAACGATAACAAATGCATGACTTATACAAAGGCCCTAATAGGTGTCAAACGTCACTAGTCACGAATAGAAGCTCGTTTGAAAAGGCATAATAGACTCAGGAATGAGACACATTTATTTGTGCTACCTAGCCATAAACTTATTACCTTGTGAATTCGATCAATCACTTTTCGATGGGCTTTGAAAAACTGCACTGAATGACCCTCCATCAAGGAATGAGCCCAAGGAATGAGTAAGAAAAAACTTAAAAATTAAAAAAACTGAAGCTCCTTGAAAAATAACAGCTGCTAAGGCTAACCTGTCAGCATTGCAATGCCAGTACCGGTTCTCCTCACAGTTGAGGGCAAGTGCTATTAATAAAGCTCAATGGCAGTCACCGATGCTAGAGCCTCTACAATGTAGAGTCTACATGCCCTGAACTTCAGGCTGAAGCTGTTGTACGCTTTGAACATCACATTGAAGAGACGCTGTTAACCATTGCGTATAGACAACCAGATGGTTGTCGGTGTGGAGCATAAATTGATATACTCTTCAATATTACGACGTTTACAAACGCGTCGTCGAGTGGCTCACTGAGTCATCTACCGGTACAGTACCTTAAAGTTTACATAACTTACGTTTAGTCGGGGTCGTAATCTTCGCCCTTTTGGTGAATTACAATACCGTCACGGTATCCGCCGTGCACCGTCACTACGGCGCATCAGTACAGAGATCTGCTTCAAAAAAAAAAAACAGAGCTTAAAACCTTGCATACTTTGCGATTCTTTGTAGATATAGCTATTATAATGTCGCATTAATCTTGATATTGCAAAAGGAAAAAAGCCAAGATAATAGCTCACAACTTGTCCTCGCACCTTGAAAACACTTCACAGTCAGCTCTCACACACAAGCCAAGTGGTATGCCGAGGACTTACAATAAATGACTTCGTGTTTTAATGGCCGCTATTGTTTTACTTACATTTTTGGCGCTTGGTTTTGGGACAAAATATATTTTGTATCGAATCAGACCACACTGCAAGGGCGTTTTTTTCTTCTTTTATAATAAATTAAGCAGATTTAAAGCATGTAAAAAGTGCTTACATACGCTTGTAAGTCGACGAAAAGCAAAAAACTAAAGTATAGCGCGACTTCAGCCCTTAGCGCAAGCATAAAATTGTCCCTTCCAAGTTTTGGACTAGAAATAGGCCCATACTTTGCAATTCAAACGGCTTTAACTCTCTTAAATAGCCTCGGGAATAATTCCGCTACCTGCACACTGTGGGAAATCCTCGAATCCTGCTGTTGTTTCGTCGCCAGTGCACGGTTTCTCTTTGGCACCTACCACTGTTTGTACAGTTAAAATCCAACCAAGTAAGGAACAGCATTAACTCGGCCTTGGCTGCAGTCATCCCAAAATTTTCCTTCTCTCAGCAACACGACCAGTCCATGAAGCTTGTTTTTCAGTTGGTCGCAACCGTGGTGATAGCAGCGGGGACCACTAGGGCTCTTAAAGATGGTGTTCAACTGAGTGAAACGTTCGGAGGGCCACGCTGATCAATACTCCGATCTCGACTTGGTTGGTCCTGGACAAACTGTGCAGGCTCTTACGGTCCGCTCGGGTAAGCGCGTCAGCGGCGTTGGTCTCGATATCACAAACGTATTCGGACAGCAGGTCAACTTGTATCACGGCGGGGACGGGGGTGACAAGAATACACTCACACTAGGAAGAGGTGAGTACATCACTGCGATCGAGGCACACTGGGGTGAGAAGGGTGACCACACTCGCATCAAGTATATCCGATTCAACACCACTGCCGGTAATACCATTTCTGGCGGTAACCCCACTGAAAACATTGGTATGGACTCTGCGCCTGTTAATTACCAGCTTGGAGGGTTTGTCGGATACTGCGGAAGGGAGCTCGACTCGGTTGGTGCAGTTTGGACGAGGATCTCCTCAGTTGACCCCACACGACAAGCGCATGACTGACGTAGCGGTGGTCACCACAATTGGCAATAAAGTGGTTGCTTAAATCGTATCGCCGCGGTGTCCTACACCGTGACAGAAAACGAGAACGACTGATAGTGCTTGCACACGCGAAACAATGATCAATTCATTTTTGGATTACATAGTACTACTGTAGTTTCTTAGCGAGATGCAATACTGTAGTAGTCTAAAGTAGCGGAATCACTTTCAAATTGCAGTAGATTCTACTGTTAAATCCCGGTTGAATACGCCTTTTAGAAGTAATGTTGTTCGATTACTAAATTTTAAATTACAGATGAACCGGCAATTATTTTCTATCTAAGGGTTCAGCCAGGTGTACCTTCAAAATGGTACATTTACAGAAGCCAACCGAACCATCCTTGTGTTTTAATTTTTCGAACTAGTGCCACCACCGAGCCGAAGTCAACCCGCATTTTTTTCCGCTGATCGACTCGATTACTATGCGTGTGAAAACAGTGAACCAGAGGAAGAAGACCCCGTAACGGACGAGCAAGGCTGCGTCTACATGCGAGCTAAGAAGGAAGGAAGGGTGCGTGCCGTTGCTTGCCGTGTTGCACAGCAGTGACATTTTCCATTGTCAAGCACTCATTTTAGTAGTTTTGCATTCCATATTACGAGGGAGAGGTGAGAGGTAATGTTGTCTTAGGCTTAGACTTGATGGGCCGATATTTTACCGCTGAAATGGGAGCTGAACCAGCGCAGTTCCCACATATGTGGGTGTGCTAGTAGACAAGGGTTACCAGGGTGCCAGGCGGGTGCTTCGAGCGATCCAGCCAAAGAAACAACCGCGCGGAGGCACTCTTGACCGTGACGATATTTCCCGCAACCGTGCAATCCCGTCGGATCGCGTCCTGGTTGAGAATTATTTTGGCCGGACGTATATGCTGTGGAAAGCTACGTATGCGACCTTCCCCTAAGTGGAACGAGGACCGTTTTGATGGTGTTGCTCGGCTATGTGTGGCGTTGACCAACTTTCACGTAGGTTTGATGCCTCTAGGAGCTCACGACAGCGAACACTACGATATGGTGCTGTCCAAGTATCAGTCAATGGGCGAGCGTGTTCGGACCCTGCGTGCTTGAGCCCAGCGTCTATATCGGGCTCGGCAACAACAGCGCTCGCGCCCTGGACCATATAGCGCTCGCTCTGGCCTATCCGCATCTCAGCGCGAGACCCAATACGAATCGGACGACTCCCTAAATCATGCTTTGTAAGGCACCTTTTCCCGGTCTTATTCTGCTTGCTCCTCCCTTCCTAAGACTAAAGACATTAAATAGATTACTGTTTGCTATAGCCCTACGCTTGACTTTCCAACTTGTCATCAAAATGGATGGAATCAGGCTTCGTGCAGCTAGAAAGGATTAGACAGCAACTTCAAAGCGGTAAAACCCACGGAAGTCGCTTAATGCCAGTTGCCCACTGATGCCACACCACGCGCCGTCTTAAACTCTACAATGCACGACAGGAGTATGCGTGTGACGCTCACAGTACTTCGGCCCGTCACCCCCTTGGCCGATTGATGGCGAGTTGGAAAGTGAGGAAGATGAAGTGTCTAGCTACTGTATTTGCACTTGTAGAGTACCTGATACTGTAAAGTCAGAACCCAGGTGTCGTTGAAATAGACCGACTCTTGGGTAGAAGCCTCTATAATTACATTTTTGGGCCACAAATGTAGCCAGCTGTTTTTCATAGAATCGTACTTATCCCAGAAGTAGCGGTGAGATGCGAATATATAAAAAAACAGCAGGGTAAATGCGAAAAACAAGCATGTGCTTTTCGAAGAATCATGTTGTTCGGAATAAGGCATATACTGTCGTAACGAGGCTCCGGGACTAACCACAAAGGCGTGCTTGTCAGTGTATGGCTTACAATAATTGCCAAGTATAGCTGAACCCGTTCTGAAAAAAAAAGAATCAAAATGCACCACTATGGTCTTCTTGAATACCCTTGACATCAAGGCTGCAGGCGAGGAAGTCAAGGTTTTATGAAAGCTTGCAAAAGTTGCAATGATTGCAGTTTTCAATTGCCTCCGGTCATCATTCTTATTCGCATAAAGTCAGATTTTATGCGAAATTAAGCACCATACGCTAAGACACACTTTTTGAGACTGTTATCTATTAGCTATTATAGTACAAGAAGTATTGTGCTTTGCAGTCTGCAAATTGTAGTCGAACTATTATAAAGAGTCGCTTCCAGTATGGGGCTCACAAAACATGGACCAATACAACTGATATTTTATGTTTTTAAAGCTCTTCATTTAAACTAAACAATGTTAATACTCAAACTAAGTTCATAAAATAAATGCGCGGTTGTGTGCTCGTTCAATAAGAAAAACCCTGCATGGAAAGTCGAGCTCAACTCACAATACGTAGTCTGGATCTAAGTAGGCTAGTGCATATCGAATGCACTCCGTTGTGAAACAAAAGTATCTAGTGCTGCGCATGTGCTGAATTCAATATAGCAGCATAAAAAAATGTTAGAGTAAGTCTATAAAGCAAATATTACAAGTAATACGTTACCTCTTCTCAATTTCCGAAGAGATAGCGGTAATCTGAGTCTTGGTGCCAATGAAAACTGCCTTCGGTTTGGCGGAGATGTTTATCGCCAGGGACCACAATAAGAGAGCGGTTTATCAGCAAGGACCACAAACGAAACGATTGGCAGATAATATAGTATCTATAATAGTCTTAATATAGCGAGGCCGTCTTCATGCTCTTGGCGTAGGTACCATATTATAGATAAACACGCACGGTGGAGGCCTCTCAATTCTGAAACCCACCTCCTCATCCCTAGTCATGACCAAGCTCGACTTGATACGCCTTCATGGCCAAGACCAGCTCGTTCAACATGCCTTCTTCGGTGATCTTGCTGCTGCGGGGGCGTTCGTTAGAGACTACGCCCTCAATGCAAACATGAGCGTCTACAGAAAGTACTCATACGGGAATATGAAGACGTGGGTGTGCACGTCACATGGTTGTGACTGGTTTGTTGCTTTGACGAAGAAAAGGGCATCAAAAACCGAGCCCGGCGTTACCAAGCCTAAGCGAGCTACGAAGCTCGCGCATGTACCCTCTGGAGCTTGGTACATATTTAAATTGCATTTGGTGCACTCTCAGTGCTGTACAACTTCGCCAGACGTACACGGGCGGCAACTTAAAGAGCTCACTGGTTTTACTGCTGCGATTCTTGACAATCACAGCACCGCGCTCACTCGGGTAGTAAATAATGTAGACAAAGTCGATGGTATTAAATTTCGAGCTAAACCTGCAGTCGTGTACCGATCTATTCGCCAAGCTAAAGCCAGTCTTACCGTGAGCCCTGAAGTTGAATTTGGAATGTTGCCTGGAATTTTGAAGGCATTCGCGTTGGGAAATCCTGGCTCGCACGTGTGTCTTCAATTGGACTCCCAAAACCGATTCTACCGCTTGTTTCTGTCTATTGGCAGCATCGTACGCATACAAGATGCAATGTTGCCGGTCTGGGAGGTGGACGGAACCCACATGAAGCACCTTCAGTATAATGGAGTGTGTTTGTCGATTATTGGAAAGGATGGAGATAAGAGAAACATTCCTGTCGCTGTTGCCTACGTTCACAAGGAAACTATAGACAATTTTGCTTGGTTCTTTACTAATTCTAAAGCTGCTGGTATCCACCTTGACGACCGCGCCACCTTCACGGACAGAGGCAAACAGTTAGGCGCGCAACTGTAATTGGCGCAGTGGGGAATGAACCTGCATCTGAAGTTTTGTTGTGTTCATTTGCGCTTCAACACAATGGACAAATTTAAGTCATTGAATGTGAGTGAGTCCGACGTCAACAATGACGTGTTTTGATTGCAAGCCTCACATACAACTGCTGCGTTTGATGAATCAATTGCTCACATCGAGGCAAGTTACACTGACCCAATCAGTAATGTGGTCGGAGATAAAACCGTACACGAATTTGTTTGGAGCTACCTGCACGGAATACACCCTACAAGCTGGGCTATAGTTGGCAATATGAAAATGTCCGAAGCTGATCAGAACTGGCTGCATACTTCCTGGACTGGTATCGAAGCGTATGGCAAAGCCTTACCACTTTTCGGTGTTCGAACAACAAGCGGCGTGGAGGGCGATAATAAAGGCTTACTTTGGGGTGGTGTTCGGACGCAACGTGTATACGTGTCCTTACGTGCATTTTGTTTTAGGTCGATCGCTGTATGCACCAAGCGTTTAGCAATATTTGCAGAATGGAAGGCAGATGGGTGTGACATAACACCACACGCAATGAAACTCATGAAGCAAGAGCAAGCTAACGTAGGAAAACTCACTGTGATGCCTGCTGCCACACCTAATTTTCTGGTCTTCGATGCGTTTGGGGCGTCAGCAAGAACAGGGTGTGCCACGCTGTATGAGGTCAACATGGCGTCTGGATACTGTTCGAGGTGTGTTGTGTCGGAGCAGCTTAAGATCCCGTGCCGCCATATTCTAGCTGTCATTTTTCGCCTAGCTTCTGAGAACAAGGCGACACCTTTGCTGTACAGACCCCAACAGTATTTCCATAGCGCGTATTTGGTAACCAACTTGCATGCGGCGATGTCCACCTTTTCAATTCACATGCCTAGTGATTCTGCATATGAAGTTAGCCAAGCGCTTAGACCTCCACCGTACTATCGACAGGCCGGTCAGTCGCTTCAGCAAACAGCTCAAAAGGCAGACCGAAGTAGCAGATTCAAACGGAAGCGAAACAAGGGAGAAGGGAATGGGAAGGGAAGTACATCTAGGTTAAATACTCCGCCTACTGCCTCCGCAGGAATTGAACGAGCTACAGCAGCAAGAGATGGTAGAGGTGACGAGGCAATCGATGCAGAAGATGATGGTCCTGCAATAGCGCGTTTTTTTCTTCGCGATTGAGTGCAGCAACAGTGAAAAAGCGTCAACAATACCGCTGTGGCCAATGTGGTGAGACTGGGCACAATACCAAGAGATGCACGAATACCAACCAGGAACGCGAGGAAACTGGCGTCCCTATCAAACCCGGAAGGTATCTTGTAGGTAGCTGTCCGTTCGCAATCTGTGGAATTCATAGCGGATACGAAGCTGCAGCTGATAGTTAGACATATGCAGTGCTTTCTTCCTTGCTAGAAGAACGAACCGTATTGGGAATTAGTCGTCAAGTACTTTTCAAACTTCCAAATTCACATTCAATAAATCAGAAGTTGCCAACATGTTGGATGTATCAGCTTCGATAATCCAGAGGAACGTTTAACAAGACGGATTAGTGCGAGAGGCTGGCAATCAACACGACCAATAACTTTGAATACCTTGTGGAACAGCTCGACGTCCTCGTACCATGCCATCCATCCCAATAGCGGATATATACAAACAGTATATAGCATGCACAATGAATTATGCGCAATTAAATGCGTGCGTACCTCTGCGAGCGGCTTCATCGACTTCATCTCTTCGCACCGAGCACCCAGCACACCTCCCTCGGTTTTAACAGCCCTGGGTATTGCTATCACACAGCGCACTGCCAACTCCTTCGGTGCTATCGGCGTCACCCTGAGAATCGGAGACTGAGAACACGCAAGGTCCTTGACGATCTACCTTTCCCATATTGAAAATACTATATTATCTGCCAATCGCTTCGTTTGTGGTCCTTGCTGATAAACCGCTCTCTTATTGTGGTCCCTGGCGATAAACATCCGATTGGCGGTCGTATATATGGAAAGCTGCTGCCTGCAACGCCATATCGTCACACGAGTGATGCCGTACGCACTGCTCCGACTGCAGAGCGGCTGGCCCAGAAGGTCACAGCAGATGGCTACATATCATCCGCAGGCTCACCTCATTTCAAGAATGCAAGGGTCGCTCAATAGACGCAAAATTGGAGGACAGGTTCGTCGAACCGACCAGGGGGAACGCCACGCCGCTCAAGAGGAAGCACAAGGAACGAAGGGCGAAGTGCCACGAGGGAGAGCAGACCTACCGGAGAAGGATAGCTATTGGTAGCTGCAAGCAGCGGCGATGCCTTGCTAGCCTATTTTTAAGCTCCATTTATATTCGCACTTAAAATTCTACCATTTAAGGCTTAAGCAGAAGGGTCTGGCGCTGTGCAAGTGCCGGGTGCAGATCAAAACTAGTTTTAGCGCCTTGCACTAGAGGAAGAGTCAGTCGTCGTGCCATCATTGAGCAAGCTTCACCAACGACGGAGGGTCGGACACCGCGACAGACGAGTTTTGTCACATGGATGACGACAGATCTACGACCTGCACCCCGCTAACTGCGACGGATGCGCTGCCACAGACTACTACATCGACGCCAAGCACGCGTCGCAGATCCAGGGCACCCTCGGTTTTGAGGGGAGGGGGTTCGTTTGCTCTCTGCCGTCACGAAATAGAAATTTGGGACATGGAGGGCAATGACGGGCGTCATCAACAGAGGTGAGGATGACAGATCCCGACGTGTGCAGACTATGACGACGTTGCCGGCGGCACCGATGTATCGAGACTCAACGGCACCTGAAAAAAAATGTTTATGAAATAATATGAGGCGTGCTGTCGGCAGCTAAGTGTCCTAGAAACGGCCTACTTTAAGCCGCTCCGTATATCCGTAGGTCCGTGCATTAATGGCGAGTCGAGTATATTAATTGCAGTTTTTACATTCGCAATTTCGTCTCGAAAAATCGGAAGCTGAATGGGTTAGCTAGTTCTGGAAAGGTTGAGGCGAGGGCGACAGGAACTTTTAAGGGTTAAAATCTTACCCTTTTGCAGCTTAAATATTGATACAGCGCAGACCGACGCGAAGTCACGATTACCGAAGCTTGTACATCAGATGTATCAACTGCTGGAGAACGCGAACATGGAGTGTATGGATGATCCAGTCTGAGCCGAAGACAGTAGTCCGTTATCTCGTCGAAGCGCTGATACATGCGCAGCTCAAGGCTGTAGGGAAGAAGGACACGGAGAACCGAGCGAATAAACCTCTGCTGGAGGATGTTGTGGCCTTTACGGTGTGGATACGCACTAGCTGTAAGGCGTATATCCGCGAGAAACGGAAGCAATGGGAACGCACAAGCAGGGAGCCGGATCTGGCGGAACCGGAGTAGCTGGGCGGGGGCCGAAGCGGCTGATAAAGACGTGCGAAAGGCCAGAGAGGTTCGTACAAGCAGCTACAAGCAAAGGCCAGAGTCTCTAACGCGAAGGAAACGCCACGTCCGCGTCGACCGTGCCTGGAGTACTCAAGTACTGAGCACTGCGTTTAAGAATACCCCAGTACAGCTCCTGGCGACGCCGAACAGCTAATCCGAGAATGATGATAGCGGTCACCAGAAGTACTATAAAGGTGCTTGGTGATATGGAGTGATCACCGCCCGTGGTGCAGCTCCTCTCGAAGACACTGTCACAGTAAAGGAGTACTGCTGGACACGGAAACAGACATCACAGGTGTAAGCCGTGGGCTTATTCGTGTATTACAGCAGTATGATATTTCCCTGGGAAGGGCAAAAGCGAGCCACATATATTGAGGCCGCTCGGCAGTAAGCCGCCGAAAGCTGTGTGGCATGTGGTCTATGATCAAGTTCAGTTGACACCACCAGACCCCTATTATTACGGCACTTGGGTGCCGAGGTAAATGAGGGAAAGTGGAATACAGCGTCGCACTTACTCTCTCAGTATGTGCTGAAAAACGTTGAGCTTTTCGGGCGAAGCTCTGCTGTCGCATTCACGACAGAAACAGAACGAATTCGATCTAGAAGGTCTGGAGAACACGCGGAGATATTCTGAGGACTCATCGGGGGGTAAGTCGTATTTGTCAAGCTAGTTCTCGCGTTTTATATAGAGATCACTTTGGGGTGAAGAGGGCTGACAGCAGCTCCCGAGATGCTGGTAACGCCAACATATGATATGTGTATAGTACTAGCAGAAACTGAGATGGCTGTCCTTGCTGGAGAAAACGCTCGGAGACTTAGATACTTGCTCAGCAACTATCTGGATGTGCTCCGCCTGTCATTCAGACGAGATCCCTCCGTCCGTGTAGCACCTCTGCGGGTATATGTACGCTTGGTCTTGGGAATGGTGTCAAGAACTTGTTTGTGTCTCGTGTAAGCATTGTCGCCTAACCACGTACTAGCCATTGGGGGAAGTATTTACAATAGAAGACAGCTTATACTTTAAAAATGCTACATCAGCTGCGGTTTCACCTGGACTTGAGTACGCTACTGCAGTGGAGCGGCTTAAGCGTTAACAACACGCTTGAGCGCCAGCCCCTTACCTCTGATACTGGCCGGAGAAGAGCGACCTGGCACCATGTGGCTTCTCGCTTTCTTGGCGTCCGACTTGGACACAGCCATCCTTCAACAGCTCCAATGCAGCCTTTCATCACTTTGGAGCTGCTGAGCATCTCAAACTCCCTGGCTATATGGCGCGAAGCGACCTCTGCTGTAGGGAATTATAGTTGCAAATCTGGATGCGCGATAATCGTTTCCACAGCTTCGTGAATACAGTCATAAAATGCAGTGACACTAACGTCACTACTAAGCGAATAAAATGATAAGTTCCTCCACTCAGCCAGCATAAACAACATGTACGTCTTCCTGATATGTGCTATTGGCTCAATACCAGTACGTTTCCGCGATTGTCGTTCGTCGACACACATGTACGGCTCGAGTTTGTCTATAAGGGCCATGAAAGATGCTTTTGACATCTTTTAGCATTTCTGGAATTCTCCTTCATCCTCTAGGGGCTGACGCTGAAGACATTGAAAACGCTTACTAGCTGGAATAACCGAGAGGGTCAGCCGTATTCTGAGAGCGAGAAGGGTCACCTCCGAGTTGTTTGCTACGGGTGGAAGGCGTTACAGAAGAATGAGGGCATGGATACTGTCGAACATACCAAGTCGACGAAAAGGAATTTGGTGTGGCCTGGGGCCCTTGGTGACACCGATAACTCGCCTGTACCGATGCGGATGACTTGGGGTCAAAACGATAGCTACTCGAAGAAGCATAAGATCTACGATAGAATGCTGGATAGTGGAGCCGGGGCACATGTATGTGTAGACAGCGGCTCGTTTGTCAAATTAAGAAGAGACCCGATGATGGCTCTAGATTGGCAAGG
Source organism: Phytophthora infestans T30-4 (assembly GCF_000142945.1). Taxonomy (NCBI): domain Eukaryota; phylum Oomycota; class Peronosporomycetes; order Peronosporales; family Peronosporaceae; genus Phytophthora; species Phytophthora infestans. Next base: position 996,748 of record NW_003303757.1, read on the forward strand.
TGGCGTAGATGTTAGCGAGCACTCAGGTTCGATCCGATTACGAGTGGTGAATAAGAAGATTCTAGATACTTGGGATGTGTACGCACTTGATGGTGCCACCAACCTTATAAGCCAGCGGCTACTGAAGCGAATAGGCTGGAAACCGTCTTACTCTAACACTGACAATGAGCAACATCGAGTCAAGTACTTCGACAAGAGATTGGACGGTTTCTTCTGGATGAGGGCATGTCCAGTGCTGGAAGCTACTTTAATGATAGCCCGTCCTGTGGAGACACTGGAAGACGATATTGTCATGAAATGGCATCTCAAACTAGCGCACTTAAACGAAGCTGCTATGAAGAAGATGGTAAAAGGAGGTATTGCGGATGGCACGAGTGGATTATCTCTAAGCGATTTCAAGAGAACGCCACTTAAGTACATCGCTTGCGAGGAGGCAAAGGCAAAACGGATGTCTTTAAAGCGTCAGCAGGGCAAACGTGCCACGGAGTGTGGAGCGAGGCTCATGTCCGATGTCTGCTACGTTGGCATCACAACACCAGGTGATGCAAAGTATTTTCAACTAGAGCAAGACGAAGCATCACGCTTTAAATGGGTCTTCCTCCTGAAGAAGAAGCGTCATGCTGGTAAAAATGTGGTGAATTTGATACGTCAACTGGAAAAGGACCTTCAAATTAAATCATTCAGCTGTGACCAGGGTGGATATTTCCTAAATGGCAAGCTGACCTCTTTTCTGAGTGAGCATGGAATTTGATTGATGACAACAAATGCGTACACTCATGAAGAGAACGGTTTGGCGGAGAAGTTAAATGGTAAATTGCTCAGCAAAGTCAGAGCTATTCGAGATGCAGCGAGCCTACCTCAGTGTTTGTGGGGTGAAATATTGCATTATTTCATGCTTGTCTACAACATGAGCTTGACGAAGACTCTTGGCAGCTTGACAGCGTACCAAAAGCTGTACGCTGTTAAGTTTTCAAAAGTTTCGTTAGAGCTGGTTAGAGTACGAGGTGCCACAACCGACATGCTAGAGGGACAAGGGGGAGTCAATTGCCTAAGAGGTGAAACATGGAGGATTTTTGGGAATGACAGAAGGATCGTTAGGCTATCCGTTACTGGTTCTTGAAAACAGGGACTTCATTCAGCGTAGATCGGTTCGCTTTCGTGAAGATGAAGCGGTTGGAGGATAATATGTGGAAAATCTACTTGCTGGGCGGTATTATGGCAAACAGAAAGACGTACCAAATGAAATCCCGTATGTCTTCACATCCGTTACCCATGTTGATGTCACTAATCTGGAACAAGTCAATGAACTTGAAAAAAACCCTGCTCCTCCGTGTACTGTAAGCACGTCAGACGTGGAGTCTAGTAGTGACGATAGTAGTGACTGGGAGTACGTCGAAGCGGTTGAAGGTCAAGATGGTAATGATGTTTGCCGAGCAGCGGATTTGCGTGGGCAACCTATTGAATAGTACCAGGTGGTAACACCAAGCCGGTCGCACGTTTCACCAAGAGATTCGCACCAGGCACTAACCAAGGATCTGTGTTGCTTCACCAAAGCTCGGTGTCTCTTCACCAGCAAGTCTGCACCCACCACCAGCCTGTCACAAGCCTTTCAAGTGGCTTCACACTGCTAAGAGGTTTCCTCACTCCAGCTTGACGTCTATACCGCAGCTCGCATCTCCAGCTTCCTGTCGATCGCCATTTCAAAATTTGCCAGCTCCTGCGCAAGGGGACGGCCGGAGACACGTAGCTCCTGCTTCTTGCTGCCACATCGTGTCGTGTGACTAATGAATGTACACAACCGCGATCCAGGCGCACCGCCTCCCGCTCGGGCTGACACAGATGCATCTGATGAAGAAAAATACACATGGACGGAGATATGGCGGTCGGGTGAGGGGGAAGCAGCCCGGGATAGGCATCTAGCGTCATTACCGCACTTCATGCGCCGGAAGAACAACGTTAGCTCTTGTACACTGGACCACAATGAGACCGGAGATTCCCAGCTGGCCTTAACTCCTCACGATATGCGCTCGGTGCTGACGGAGTGCCGCTCGCATCGCTGCCGTGAAGCTACTGATGGCGCCGCGTGTTGGTGCCGTTATAAGGTGAACTCGTGCGAGGATAGCAGCTGTTGCGTTATCTTCCAGCAAGGCAAGCATGCGATGCTAGATCCGAACGTGTTAGCACCACAACGGCCAGATCTCACTGAGGAGATGAAGACTTACATCGTGAGACAGCTTACCAACCGTCCGACACCCATCGCCTACCGCCTGTTCAGTGTCATCGTCAGCAAAGTGGAACGTGGCGAGATGCGTGGGCCAGCGCCACACCGGAACAAAGTGGACAAATTCGTGCGTGGCTGGTAGAGAAGCAACCTCGCCGATGAAATGGCGCGCGAGATCGAGATGTGCAATCGATCCCTGTATGATGAGGTTGGGATGGATGCTGAAAACCCGACAGCCACAGTGATCTTGTGCGATTCGGTCGTGAAGGATGGCAGGCACGTTGCTTCTGTTGGGAACGGGAGTGAAGCGACCCCGTTTCGAGTTGGCATCACCTGCTACAAGCTTCTTCAAGACTATGTCAGCGTTCAGCTGTCTCCTGACGCAACCGCGATGCTTCACGTCGACACAACTTTCAAAATTGTGAAGCAGTGCTATCCAGCGATGGTCGTCGGGTACTCGGATAAGGGTGGACACTTTTTCCCGTTGGCATACTTTAGCATCTCGCGTCGACGCGAGGAGGACATTTCCTGGTGCCTGCAACAGCTAAAGCGGGTCTGTTTCGAGCAGTTCACGATTGTTTTTACACCCGAATTTATAATGACCGACGCCGACGGTGCCCAGCGCAATGCTGTTCTGGCCCAGATACCCAACACAAAAATATTAATGTGCTGGTTCCACGTGACGCAAAACCGTTTTCAAGAAAGCGAAGGCCAAGGGTGTCACGCCAGCGCAAACCAAGGACTTCTTTGCGGACATGTACGACTTGCACTACGCAGCCGAGGACGAGTATGAAGCGAGCAAACAAGCCGTACTGGATAAATGGGAGCAGCTGCCCTCCAACTCGGCGGCGCACGCACTCGGGCATCACATCAAAACCATATGGATCAACGGCACCGAGTTTGGTAACTGGCAGGTCTTCCACACGCCAACGGGGTGCGCCACGACGAACAATCCTCTCGAGCAGTATCACAGGACGCTGAAGATCAACTGTGACAACTCTCGGGCGACCCCGTTCGAGATGATGGAGTCCATGCAGCGAGCTCTTTTAGCTTTCGTCAGTGAAGGACACGTCTTCAGCAACATACCACAGGTTTCGGATCGGCTCCACAAGCTGTACAAGACACTGGTGGATCGGCGGTGCATCTCAGCGACGCAGCTTCCAACAGGTCGCTCGCAGAATGAAGTACGTTTTGCCGTCAAGCAGCAGCCGCTGCCAGTGAATGCCAACGTTCCCAAGCAGTATGATCAATCGATCGGTTCGGTTAATGCTCGGCGCATGCATATGCAGGACATGCCATCCGATGGCTGGGTCGTGGTTCCCGGTCGACTGCAGTGTGATTGTTACTACTGCTGGAAAGACGGAGTATGCCCCCACATCATCGATGCGTGCACTGCCGCTGGCGTTCCATGTCCGGGACTTACACCATCGCCGCGGCGGCTCGTGACGAACGCTCGGCGCTCACGCCTTCCTGCAAGACGACGTAGTGCTGCTCGCCGCTTGCAACTCAACCGAGCGTCGACAAATGCCAGCAGCGAGCGTCCTGAGCTCCGTGACTGACACAGAAGCATTGGATGCTGCTGCATCTTTGACTGTGTCAGATCCTGCAACGTCTAATCAGGACGACCAAAACTCGCCTCCGCTTACTACTGATGTTGATGGCGGTTTCGTTGGAGTTGAAGTCACAAGCAGTGATAGTATTGGCCCCGTTACTACGAGTGTCATTGGCGACGATGACGACACTCCCAGCGGATCGCTAGGCGTTGTCACTTCCGATGCGAGTGCAGACAATGATGACATGGTCCTTGAGCAACGTCTCCCCCAAGATACTGCCACTGTGGCTAGTACCCAGGAAGCTCCGCCTGCCCGTCACCCCATTGCAGCCCGTGCCAATCGAGCCGGCAAAAGTTCTGCTCGTGACGAAGTTGTGTCAGAATTGAGAAGCATCGCCAGTCCGACATCGAAGACCACAGTTGTTCATCAGGCGGAGACTCGCCCGAGCGCTCAAAGTGCGCGCACCTCCGAACCTCGCAGAACGGGTCGTCGTCGTCGTCCTACAACACGAGCTGCTGAATCTCAGGAGCAAGCGCGCAAGCGCACTCGCCAGTAGTTTGTTCACTTCCGGGAACCCCTCCGTTAGTCAAGTTCCGGTGATACCAGCATCTACGGAAGATGCAGAACATGCAGCAAGGCGAGCAGTGGCAGTGGATGTGGAAGTGCTCAGCACACGTTGCAGGCGGCGTACTGGAAGAACAGGTTTGGAGAACTAAATATTTATTCGGGGGATTTTGATTCACGCTTGCTTGCACATTAACGACAGCACCACAACTGTTTGTCATGACATTGTCTTGGTAGCGCACCAATTTATTCTTGGTGATACCGCTAGTTTTTTTGGTGACGCATACAGAGTTTTGGGTGTGGTGATCTCGTCATCCACGCTTGGTGATTTGTGCAGATCTCTTGGTGACGAGTGCGACGGCCTTGGTGTTACAACACAATCCTCCCTACCGAAGATCATCAGTCAAGGGTGGATGTGAGCGGTCAGACTATCGAAGCCAGTAGGAGGTTGAACGAAGGGGGGGGGCGTAATACTTTGGATGTGAGTGCTTCGAGTCCTGCTGGTCGTAACAATTCTGAGGAAGTAGCCAAAGTACGGTGAACCAGGGTCAAGCCGCACAACGAGCTCAGCCCAACCATGATCCCGGCTCTTCTTCGCGTCGATCGTCTCGTCAACGCAGACCAACCAGCCGATATATCCCAACATATGAGTCATGGCGGTGTCTTTCATGCAGTGCATGACGGGGGGAGGCTGTGGACGATATCCTGAACCTCACATCTAGATCTCATCTGACAATGCGGAGGGATGACAAGGTGCGATGGGTGCAGCGCACGAGGCCCTCATGAAGAACATGACTTGGGAATTGGCTCCGTAACCGAAGAAAGGAAAAGGACAGCATCGAGCGAACATTTTGACATCGGTGTGGGTGCTAGTTATGTAAAGGAATGAAAAAGGAGAAGTGGACAGACTAAAGACCAGACTCGCTTAGCGAGGATATATGCAGAAATTTGGGATAGACTATCTCGGCACTTACTTTCGTTGTTTGGATTGAGTCAGTCCGAATGGTGATGCAGATCGCAATGTTCTTAAATCTGGACTGAGTGCATGTAGATTTTGTCACTGCCTTTTTGAACGGAGAGCTAATCTATATTACTATCTATATGGAGCAACTCGAAAGATATGAAGATGGAACGGATCGTGTTTGTAAGCTTCTCAGGGGTTGTATGGTTTGAAGCAAGCGTCTAAGATATGGAATGACACGCTGCATAAGGTTCTGATTGAAAAAGGATTTGATCCGTCTGTACATGATGTTGGGGTATATTGGCGAAGACACGACGGACGTATCGTGTATCTGACAGTGCATGTGGATGCCATCATGATTGCTGGGACGTCAGGTGATATCAATGGCGTCGTACATGACCTTGCTAAACACAATCTAAAGAACCTTGGACGAGTAAGGCACTTACTGGGCATGGAAGTGAAGTATACTCCAGGTCGTATGTTGAGTTTATGTCAAAGGGCATACGTCGAGCGACTTGCACAGAAGTTTATTTTGGAAAATACACGGTCTGTGCGATTACCTCAATATCACCATGAGAAGATGACTGAGATCGAGACGGACGTGACAAAGATCAATGGCCATAAACTGCCATAGAGGGAGATGGTAGGATCGCTAAAGTACCTTATGGCTTGTACTCGGCCAGACTTGGCGAGTGCAGTGAGAGCGCTAGGCCGATACGTGGCATACACAATCGAGAACTACCGAGCTCCACAGCGAGCTGTACGATATGCGGCACGAAAGACTTAGGTTTGGTGTATAGAGTAGCGTCAGCATATCCGACATTGGATGCATTCTAAGACGCCGATCACCAGTCGGGTCGAGAGACCCGTCGACCAGTGACCGGCTGCGTATTGCGCATGCATGGTAACGTATGGATGTGGAAAGGCACGGCCAGCGGCGAATTACAGCGGATACGTGCAGCTCTGAACCAGTTGCGAGCTGTGAACGTTGCAAGATGGTAACGTTGGTCCGTGCTCTAGTCGTGGAACTGGGATTTGGCTATCCGTACCCAGATGTACTGGTATACTGTGATAATCAAGACACGATTGCAGTGGTAGCCAACAACGACAGCACGTTACGAGCTAGGCACATAGCCAAGCGCGCTCGATTCATCAATGAGAACGTTCAAGATAAAGCGTTGGACATGATGTATGTACCGAGTGCTGACAATCTGGCAGACTTGTTTACAAAGGCGTTGGGCCCTGCAGAATTCGAACGCCAACGAGAAAGACTGAATGTCGAAGATGTATTCTAGGCCTGATACGCCGTTGAGACTATCGCGGAGCCAATGGATGTTTGTAACACCGAGGATACTGACATGTACTATGGAAGATGCGTAGTGCAACGGACTTTGTTCAGTGTGAACGCGTGCATGTTGCGTATGCATTGCAAGGTCGGCTATGTCATCAAAACACGGAATAAAGTGGGAGTACGAGTCTTCGACGTCAACATGGGTACACTTTGATGTTACTGTCAATGTGCGGACTGTTGCTAGGTCATTCCAGTTTAATATATTCGAGAGTAAGAAGTGCGCATTGAGAGTGGTTGTGACTATGAGGGAGAAGGCCAGATCAAAGAGAGACTCTGCGGAGGCCTCCAGGAAGGATCTACTCCCTTGCCTCGTGGGGGCCGGTAGTTACTGGAAACTGTGAGAGATTTTGGCCGAGGCCTTCCCTGATGCAACACAACTAGTCTTGATTTACTCACTTTTGGTTTTCCAATCTCTTGTGCACACACCATCTTCACTACACTTCAGCAACCGCTTGTGCTACACGAGACGAAAGCTCTCCTACCCCCCCCCCCCCCCACACACACACACACACACACCAAGTTTTTTAATATGCCCGTATTTACCGACTGGTCACGTGTTCGCGCCGAGAGAACTTCATCGAATTTTCCTCGGGTGTACCTACGAAAAGAAATTGTCCACATTTGCACGCGGTTCACACAGGAATTAGCTTCTGTGAGCTGTCCGTGTAACATTCAATAATATTGAGAGTTAAATATAGGCGAACTTAATCGCGAGGGCGACGACCCAGGTAACATTTGTATAGTTTATAAGCCAGGCACAGGTACAAACGTCCACTCCATCATGGCACTGGTCTCCCGGTAAAGTACTTATCCTCATATATGTTTGATTTTTTCAACACCCAGATTATTTGGTTTTGGAAATTGAAACGCCAACTGGATCCCTCATTAGCTCTGAAATAAATTTTAGGGAATTCCACTTGAGTTCATCACAGACATCACAGAGACCACCCAGTCGCATAATGTCTCTCGCTCCTTCGTTCATCGCAGTATATTCGGCTTCTATGGTACTTTGAGCATTTAGTCTCTGCTTCCTTGAGCCATACGAAATGACACTGTCATTGAGCATAGATACATATTTGGTGACTGACTGACAATCGATCTTGTCTTTGGAGTAGTCTACAGCGCTGTAGGCTTCGATACGTTGCAAACCATCTTGGTCGAGCTCGATATGACCATACAAAGTCCAAAGTTCTTAGTAGCTTGCAAGTAGCGCAGTGCACGCCTGACTTGGGCACAGTGAACCGCACAGAAGCACGACATGTACTGTCCGAGACGGACGGCGCGAGCAATATCCAGCCGAGATCCCGAGACGAGATACTGAAATGCTCCTACAGCTTCTTGATATGGCAAATTACAAATGTCAGTAGACGAGTCTTTGATGTTAGTGGCCACTGCTGTTGCTTCTGGTGTAACGACGCCATGACAGTCGTGTATATGAAATCTGCGTAGCACCTCGTTGACGTGGTTGAGCTGGCTGAAGAAATACACTGCCACTTGCACGATTGATTCTCACTTCTATCCCCAATAGGAACTGAACTGGTCCAAGCTCCATTAATTCAAAGCTGGTTGCTGATTTTCGGGTAATGGCTTCGCACCGAGCTTATTCTTCCATAAGCAGCAGGTCGTCAACGTAAGCTGTCAGATCCTGACTACCTCCCCCTTCTTGACGAGTGAATAAAGGTCATGGACAAATTTCTAAGCGATTATATCCAAGAGCAACGAGACGTCGATGCAGCGTCTTGTTCCAGACATGCTGGGCTTGTCAAGCCATATAGTGTCTTGATCAGCTGACAAATCAGCTGATTCCAGGCGAGCCACAACCTTAAGGTAATTCCATGAAGACTAGCTCTGCAAATTGCCCGTGAAGTAAGGCTATTTAACATCGTATTGGAAAAGAGCCCACCGCCGTTAAGCTGCGAAATAGATGGCCACTCGATTCGTGTCAAAGCGAATCATCGGAGCAAAAGTTTATTGTAGTTGATACCAAATTTCTGCTTGAATCCATGAATGACAGGCCGAGCCTTGAATCGCTTCACGAATTCCTGTTTGTCCTTCTTCCCAGTATACACACACTGGTTCCTGATAACCTGTGCGTCTCTAGATTCGAGCGCTCCGCATCTATCCACACACCATGTCTGCGTAGCAAATCCAACTTTTCGTCCATGGCTACCTACCATTGCGACGCAAATTTCGAGCGAATGGCTAGGTTTTGAAGTGGATGGAATTGGTACGTCTCGAGAGTGCAATTTCGATTCACCAATTGGTCGTAACTCGCTCTGCAAAACCTTCAGCACCTTGTGGACAGCGAGATAAAGCTTGAAATTATTCAACCGTGAACTTCTTTTCCGCTTTCTTCCAAATCGTGAAACTTTATAGTATCACTTTCAGCAACATTTACAACGGGAGAACTCACTGGAACTTCCAGTGGAAGTACACTGATATCAGGCTGATCAACAGGAGCCGGATTGGCAGGGGTGGTAGCACCAGGCGGCTCCACGACAACTTGAACTTGGTAGGTCTGCACGAATATACTATCTGTCTCTGAATCTAACCGTACAGCATCCTCTAGCTTCATTTGCATTAGTACGAGCGATACCCTCGCCGGAAGGTCATGATCGCCGTGATTGTAAACATTACTCAATAGCATGATCATGTAATTGCGCGCCACTGTGTAGTCTTTAGAAATGTTAAGATTCCACCACGATGAGTCGAAACTGCTCCACTTGAGAGATCCAAAATCTTATAACCATACGTAGCAGGAAATTATCAGATGAGAATTGAAGTTCCAACTCTAAACGACAATTTTTTTTCTTGGATCGCGCACTAGCAATGTGGTAGTAGGTCAGGCATCCCCAAGTCCTTAAACATGCAATATCAGGCAACTGACCGGAGAACGTTTCGTGTAGTGTCACCCCTCCTAAGCCTCTCGTCGCCGTGACGTTCAGCGTGTAGACAACATGCTGCGCGGCCTCTACCCACAGCGACTCCGGAAGGTTAGTCGTATGAAGAAGAATTCGAACCTTACGTAAAACGATTCCGCTGGCACGCTCAGCGACACCTCTTACTTGTGGAATGTAGCCATTGGCTGTCGACAGATAAACCCCCTCCTTAGCGCTGAATTCTTGAAGGCAGGTGTTATGCCCCCCCCTCCCCCCCCTTGATCCGAGTGTATTTCTTCAACGCGCCAGTTCTTAGCTCTTTAATTAACATGTAGGCGGTTCACAAGAGCGATGATTTGTGAATTTGCGTCACTAATGTGCCGCAAGAGATATATTCACTTGTATCTGCTGAATTCGATCACTACAAGCCAGAGAACGGTACTCCCATCGATAGTGAGCTCATTCACCGAACAAACATTCACTTGAAATCGTTTTAAGGGGTGTGTCGCATGTATCAACCACTCTGGGTAAGCCATTTGAACCTTCTTGCCACGAACACACGGAAGACAGCTGGATAACGTGTCTCCCTTTCCAACAGCAATATCCAGACCGTGAACAGCTATCTTCTTGTCCATGTATCGGATCGTCGAGCCGCTTGCATGTACGAATCGCTTGTGCCAGACAGCCAAAGGTACGGACTTAATGGGGCTCCCTATTGCACTATAGATAATAGATTGCTTCTTCCTGTGCTGCCGTGATGACCACAGTCAATACAAATCGCCAGCCTTTACAAACTTGAGTCGCATTCCTTCTCAGATCAAGAAGCAAAACAGCAGATCCGCAGGCATGGAGACAACGTAGTTCTGTTGTGTGTGTATGTTGTCATGCGAGAGCAAGTTAGCGGGTACATCTGGCACATAGTTCACATCAGGAAAAATACGCTTCCTCTGGTGTCCTGTTAGCTCGTTAACGATCGCGAATTCCACAGTCCCAGCTTGATTAATGACCACAGTATTTCCATTCGCGCACAACATTTCAAGGCCTTCCCGAATTGCCGAGATCTTCGTGAGCTGTGAGAGATCGTTGCTGATGTTCGCCGTCGCAGCCCTGTCCAACTATATCAGGACCTCCCACCGACAGAACCCCACCGATATTTGCTATAAACGACTTAAGACCAGACTTGCTATGCCGCCCACCACCTCGAACACCGCGACGATCGTCACCTAGTCTAGACGAGCCGCGACTACCGCTGTTCTTCAGCTGGCTACTAGAGTTCTGGTCGTCCTGCTGCCAGCATTCTCGATACCAGTGGCCCAGTTTGCCACACTTCGCACACGGTCGTCGCGGTAAAGCTTCTTTCACTGACCGTCGGCGGCTCTGGCTCTATCTGCCTTGATACGGGTGGTGGTGGTGGCAGGCATCTCCTCCAGTCGAAAACTGGAAAACCGCATTTGTAGTAGATCGACCATTTAGAGAGCATGTAGCATTACCACCGCTTTGAGGCACATTAGCACTGGACGGAAGTCGCATATTCTCCTCCTGTTCTCTCGACAATAGTCGGCCACGTACTTGACCGACTTCAAAGTCCCTGGCTTCATCCTTGTTCCAACCAACTCTGTACTTAGGTCCGGGAATACTTCATGGGTATTTGTGAGGGTAAGTCGAGCAAGTTCAGCAATTTCAAGAGGGTGACCAAGCGTCACGAGATCTTCTTGTAGCCGCATAACAGCGTCAAGGTACGTGTCAACACGCTCATATTTAGCCAGTTCCGCGCAAACATCGGAGCCTTGATCAGGATGGCGTTCCTGGCGGCGCTTCCAGTGTTGATTTCTTTCTCAATCTCTTATAATTATTGCACAGGATCATAGCTCACAAGCAGTCGCCTGTACCGGTCGGCTAGACGCGGGCCGAACGAGCCGGCGATGACAGCTTGAGCCTTGAGTCAGCGATCATTCCAGTGACGCTTCTTGACAGAGTTTTAGGAACGGTCTTGAACCACTTCTTCGGTCACTAAAGACCACAGTTATTGTACCTTGAGTACCAGTGAGCATGGACACTTCCAGGGCTGGGGTGTCCCTAATTACGGCCTCACTACGCTTATCCTTACTGGAGCGCTTCTTCTTGCTAGCACGCTTTCGCTAAGAGCTGCTTCGCCTTTCCGATCTACTTGTACTTGATTCAGACGCACTGCCGTCCAACGAGAAATCCGAATGCGCAGAGCTCGCAGAGCCATCGGACAATGGTGACGACGGTGGCGAGCCTGGAAGCTCCGACGCAGCTCCACTGACGCTGTCTCCGTCATCACTGCTGCTCCCCTTGCAAGTTAGCGGTTCAGCTTGAACACCTTCCTTGAAAAGCCTTGGACACGAAGAGAGACTTTGTTTGGACTCATAACCTGACGTTTGCTCGTTCTGAAGCTGATATAAAAGGAAGGTGAACGCTGTCTAGCGGGACCACAGCTCCGGGATCTTGGTTGCCGTCCTTGGCAAGGAGAAGGAGAATCCATAAGTGATAAAGTTTGTCCTTGCTGCAGCCTAAATATATTAAATAAAATTGGCGCACTACTCCAACATCTTATCTACTGGAACTTTCACAGCTGACGTGATCATACGAGTCACGCTGAGTCAGAGGTGATGCCCAACAGATCGCTATCCGACAAACCATGGCGGATACCAACCCAGCATTGTCACGTCCTACGAGACGTTTGACCCATCACATAAGACTCTCTCTTGTCAAAACTTCAACATCGTTTTAACCCTTTCGTGTTAACCCTTTTAAGAAAGTTTAAAATTCATGATTAAAAAATCCACAAAGTAACAACCCATCGGAATGACGGTAAGTCACACCAACCGCCGCATTTGCAACAGTACATGTACTGAACCCCCCTTGCGAGGAACATGCCCTCGCTCCTCGGAAACACCCATCAAGCTTCGCTAAGCTATGCAACGTTTATCAATCCCGAGCCAACCGATCGTCCAGGCCCGCGCAATGGCACACTCACTATATCATGGTCTTCTCGTTTGCTCTTTTCCTTTGCTGAACCCTTGATGATGAACGACAGCTAGCTGAAAAAGATATCTGGGAACTTGATCTCGAGAATCAAACGCGGACGGCACTAACCAAGCTCACGAGACAATATGAGAATTCAGGGGGATTGTTGCTGCGTGCTGTGCTTCGCTGTTACGGACTGGAGCTGGCCATGTGTGGTTTGGCTTCCATTGCGTCTGCAGCCTGTGAACTGGCTGCACCAGTAGTGCTGCATCATGTGCTTGAAGCCTTTACTGCACCGCAGACGGACTTACACGACTTGTGTATCTGGTTGGGGCTCTTCTTTGCGTCACGTCTACTGAATGCTCTACTGTCGGCGCATTTGGAGTATTATGTTCAAATCATTGGACTTCGAGCTACGTCGGCCATTAGAGCGTTTCTGTTTCTAAAGTCTCTTCGCAGTTCTTCCTCCAGCTCCAGCTCTGTCGAGATTATGAACCTGTTTACTTCAGACATGGGTAACATCACGATTATGATCCAGTACATCAACTCTACGTGGGTGCTTCCTCTTCAGATTGGTGCAATTGTGTACATGTTGTACTGGGTTATTGGTCTTGCAGCTTTTGCAGGGCTGGCTTTGATCGTGCTTTGCTCGCTTCTAGGAATGATTGTTGGCAAAATGGCCGCGGGTGGGTTTATGAAACTGATGCACAACGTGACCGCCGAATGAAGGTCATCCAGGAGGTATTTGGTGGTATTCAAGTCGTAAAACTCAACGTGTGGGAGAAGAAATTCTCTCAACGTATAGAGGATTGCCGATCAACCGAAGTGAAGGCTTTGAAGTCCCTAATGTTGATTTACTCGATCGAGGACATAGTTGTATCGACATCTCCCTTGCTGGTATCGGTTGTGTCGCTCGCAGTCTACTCGATTGGATTAGGAGAGACTCTCACAGCTGCAAAAGTATTCACGGCTCTAGCTTTATTCAATGCGCTCCGCTCGCCTCTGCAAGAACTTCCCTGCGTTATTCAAGCATGTTTTCAAGCCAATGTCTCGCTGGAACGGATAGCAGGTTATCTACAGAAAAAAGAGTGACTTTAACAGCACAAGTATCCTTCGTGTAGATCCCACACAAGAAGAGGGTGTTGCTATCGACGTGCAGAACGGTACATTGGGATGGAATACCGATACGACGGTTTTAAACGATGTAAACTTCCAGATCAAGCGAGGGGATCTAGCGGTTGTCCATGGCGCGGTGGGCTCGGGCACGAGTTCGTTGTGCTACGCTCTACTAGGAGAAATGCAAAGAATCGACGGACGTGTTTTTGTTCGTGGGAAAGTGGCCTACTACTCACAGCAGCCGTGGATCCAGAACTTGTCCATTCGTGACAATATTCTGTTTGGACACGAGTTCGATGAAGCCAAGTATGGAAAAGTGCTGGAGGCTTGTGGGCTTGTGGCGGATATGAAGCACTTTCCAAGTGGAGACTTGACTGAAATCGGAGAAAAAGGAGTCAACTTGTCTGGTGGCCAGAAAGCTCGTGTTAGCCTGGCTCGCGCTTGCTACGCTGACGCAGACGTGTATAAACTGGATTCCCCTTTGGCCGCTGTTGATGCTGCTGTTCGAAATGAGATCTTTGGCAAGTGTATTTGTGGTTTACTTGGAGACAAGACAGTTCTCCTGGTAACTCATAGCCGCGATGTGATTCGATCTCCAGCGGTTAACTACATTGTGAGGGTAGAAGACGGCACTGTGCATGGAGAACGACTAGCGAACCAGATCCATCGCAGTAAGTACGCAAAGCGTTGCTCCATGGATAAGACCAGCATTGTCGCTGATATCCAAGTATCCAGTGGGCGTTTTGTAGTGGATGAGGAGCGACAACAAGGACGAGTTACTAGTGACGTGTTTTGGATCTACTTCAAAGCGCTAGGCGGGGCGAAAATGTGTGTGCTGGTGGTCGTATCGCAGCTACTGTGGCAAGCTTTTCAGATTGGGAGCGATTTCTGGTTGAGCCACTGGACAAGTGAAGCTTCTGTTGCCGATAACGAGACGAATATGGAGGTATACGCTCTTCTAGGTGGAGGAGGGGTATTAATGGTATTGCTACGCTCAGTGTGTGTAGTGTTTGCTGGACTGCGTGGCGCTCGGTACCTCTTTGGCGCTATGACAGACGCGCTAATGCACGCTCCAATGAAATTCTTCGATACTAATCCCATTGGAAGAATTGTGAATCGCTATACGACGGATATTGGCTCGATCGATTTTCAGCTGCCTTTGATCAGCGGTGCGTTTCTCGCTGATTTCTTTCTCGCCGTATGCCAGCTAGTAACCGCAGCCTACGTGGTGAACTTTCTCGGCATTCTGGTGGTCCCGCTGGCTTGGATGTACGTGAAGGTGGCGAATTTCTACTTGGCATCGTGTAGCGAGATTACGCGACTGCAACGCTTGGTGTCCTCTCCTGTGCTGAGCCATGTGAAGCAGTGTGAAGAAGGTTTGCAGGTAATCAGAGCATTTGGTCCGGACTGCGTTTCTCAAATGGCCGACAAGATGTTCCAACTCATTGATCAAGGTGTCGTACATTCAGACCGTGAGCGAGATGTGGTACATTGTGCGCATTCAGCTTATCGGCTGTGCTGTTGTGATTGGCATCGTGTCTGCCCTGGTATATCTCCGCGACCTCTTGCCTCCTGGATTCATAGGGTTGGCCTTCACGTACGCGCTCAACGTTGACGCGGGTCTGGCGAATATTGCTCGCCAGTGGTCGTTCGTGGAGCTCATTATGGTGAGCCCAGAACGTGTTATGGAGTACGCGTCAATTGCCCCAGAAGGTAGCAACATGCTTGTTGAGATTGAACCAGCGATTGATTGGCCTCTTCGTGGGGTTATCACCTTTCAGAATGTCAACTTCAGCTACGAGCGAGGAGATCTCATATTGAAGAATGTGTCGTTCACGATCGGGAACAATGAAAAAGTTGGCATCGTCGGACGAACAGGGGCTGGTAAATCTAGCTTGAGCATGGCGCTTTTTCGGATCAACGAGTTAGTGTCCGGGCAGATTTGCATCGATGGAATTGACATCTCCACGATTTCGGTACGGAAGCTTCGAGCTGGGATGTCAATTATTCCTCAGGTACCAGTTTTATTCAATGAGCCTCTTAGAGACTACCTCGACCCTTTTGACCAGCTCACGGATGAAGCTATTTGGGTGGCCATCGATAAGGTTGGTATGAAATCAAAGATTAGAAATATCGAGAACCAGCTGGAGTTCGAGTTGGGCGAGAACGCAGGCACCTTTAGCGTCGGAGAGCGGCAATTACTGTGTTTAGCTCGAGCGGTGTTAAAATGCAGTCGGATTGTGGTGATGGATGAAGCAACTTCCTCAATTGATCATGACACCGAGCAAAACTTGCAGAAGATGCTGCGTCAGAACTTACAAGACACTACGGTAATAACTATTGCCCATCGTCTGACTACTGTGCTTGAGCTAGACCGAGTCATGGTACTCAGCCAAGGCACTGTCGTAGAGTTTGATACTCCGCAGAATCTACTTAACAACCGCGGGGGGTTCTTTTCTGACCTCGTAAAGGAAGAGGGCTTCTTGGGTTAGAAAGGAAATTTTGGCATTCTACCTCGTTAAATAGAGCATTTTGCTCAATCTTTAAAAAAACGGAAGTACGCAACGACGAAATTCGATGCGGTGTTCGATCATTTTTAGCTGTGATACTACTGCAACATGAATAATATAATGCCACTTCTGTAGTATGTGCTTTTGTTGATAATTTAGAGCAGGTCCGGGTGACCCATAATTCGAAAAACACGAAATCTCCGACGTGGGCAGAAGTGCTTCAAGCTCTGCTCGCCAAAGTGAGCTTTTGCTATCTGAATACCATGTCGCGAACACTTGCCACATCAGCTTTATATAACACGCATGTCAGTAAGCAAGGCCACAACGTCTCCGATATCCGGGATAATTATAATACCAATCATCAGACGAGCAACGTCCGGTTTGCTTGATTCAGTGGTCAGCCTGTATTCGAAGTAGAACGGGCGACCTACCATCCCATCCAGAACCAACTGTTGCTCGTAATCTTCCACAGTGTTGGCCAAGTACCATTCCAAACGACTAAAAGTTTTAAGACTCGACGCCTGACCCAAGCACATTGAGTCGCGAGCAGTCGAGTACGTCTGTACGAACTCTCGGAACTCGGATGGTTCGCGTTCAGCGAGTGGAATCTTCAGCAGACGCTTCTCCAGTACATCCATAATTTCACGAGCTTATGGTTTTCTGTCAACCGAGACGCAGAGTTTGGTTGTACCGATCACAAAATCAGCGTAGGCAGGTCGTATCGCAGAGTCTAGAACCGGAGCGAGAGCAGCATCAGTGACCGCGGTGTGGTCAACTCGACTCAGCTTTTACATCAAGTGAAGGCAGTACGCAGCCTCGGAGCAAATGACGACTCGGACATGAAAGCGGGTCGAGTTTGGGTTGCTGGGCTGCGAATACGACGCGACATCGTCCTCCATATCTTGAACCAGTTTACGGGCGTTGTAATCATCGTCTGTCTTGTCTCCAAAAGGATTACCCAGCCGAGTAATAATTGACACCGCCAGTTTTCTGAGCTTGTCCCTAAGCACAGTCACACTCTCCAATTCCATATTCTCGTTAATGTCAAAGCCATCAAATCTGCATCAAACGTATCAGCACCCGCTTTGTGTCGATCACGTCGTCAGTTAGTTCAGCCGCTGCAGCAACCATTCATTCTTCATTTGGGGGGGCCATCTCTTGCTGTATTTGTCCTTCATTTTGTTGCTCTTTGCCCTCGTGGGCTCCCGTTTCATGGGAGCCCACGTATTCTGCAGCTAGCGTTGACCTGTGTACTGTGCGAGGAGTAATCTGCGGAGGCAAAATGGCATCGCTTCTTCTCGCCTCGCCAGAAATCTTTGCGAAATATTCGGCTGTGAGTGCAGCAATCTCGCGCGCCCACTCCCTATCGATGGCTACATCACTCACACTTTGTCCTTTTCCGTCTTTGATCCGAAGATCGGCTCCAATTTGGAGTCCAAATGCCCGTAGGATGTTAAACAAATCCTTGTGGCCGTTCTTGACAGCCAAATGCGCAAGAGTTTCCTTCGTGTGAAAGGTGGGAATATTCATATCCATCATGTTGTCGGGGATAACGCGAACGATGTCTTCATGGCCCGCTATTGCAGCGTTGTGTACAGCCATTGTGTTAGGGTACATCCAGCGAGGGGTTTTCAAATCCTTTAGCTGAGCCTCCTCCCGGCAGTGCAGCGTTGGCTAAATGATGAGAGCTCCCATTTGAATCATCCAGTCGACCAGATCAGCAGCAGAAGCAGGCTACAGAGTTCGCGATACTTTGTAGCATCGTGTGGGTCTGGATCACTCGAGATCAATCCCAATAAGTTCGGATCCTTCTTGAGCTCTGCCTTTAAGTAGCTCAGATCGCTTGCACTTAGTGGACCATCGCTTTCTCGCAGCAGCTTCATCAAATCTTCAAACACTTGCTCGGAATCATCTCTCCTCGTGTCTGGGTCTGGACCTCCATACTCCTGGGTGACAAAGTCTGGCTGAGCTAAATACGTAAAGTATATCTGTTCACAGACTTCAGACGTAGTCGAGAATTTAGCGTTGATCACAGCAGCAATCTCACTGCACAGCTTCTTGCCAAGCAAGGCATCCATAGCCACTGTAGCAGACATTGCACCTGGTATTGCGCTGATATCAATCGACCCGTCTGACTGCAAGGCGTCCAGGGCAGCGGCATCGCCTTCCTCATCACCGATTCTTCCAAAGCCCGACTTAATCTCTGCTGACGAGACTCCCCAGCTACCGAGTTGTCCATGATGCTACTGAAGCAATTATGCTGTCCCAGCACTCGGACCAACTCGGGAAACAGATCTGTGAGATCTTCGTTCAGCTTCAGTAAATCACGAGACAGCACGCGCGTCTCAAATAATTCTCTCGAGCAAAGGTTTGCCACGTCTTCCAGCATATCCTTCCATGATCCACCCTTCAAAATGGACTTGTCGTTCAGCCTACTCAGTCGGAATATCTCCGAGACATCACTCAAGTGGAACGCCTTCTTTTTCTTATAAGCTTCACTCGGGGCAGGCAGCTCCTCGCCGCGATACACTGCTTCGATCAGATTAACGCGTAGATTCGAGCTAATCAGATACGTACGATAGTAAGCACCGTGTATCGCCGCAGCTCGAGAAGGAGCAAAGACTTCTTGACCGTATACATCGTACACATCGTCGAAAAAAGGATTCCGCTCCAGATGTCCTTCCTGCACCAGCGCGTTGTACAAATGACCGAATGCGCGGAGCTTCGACGTGGCAAACAGGACTTCGTTCGCGATGTGTAAGTACTGGAACTGATGATTTAGCGCCGTAAGACCCGCGAACAGAGGGTTCGCACGCGCAATGTGGTAAAGCGGCACAAAGTGTTTGATCTCTCCAGTGCAGCGCTCCAGAAGACTATTGGCTTTGTTGTAAGCTAGCAACGCCTTCCTGTGTTCCACTGCCTCTTCGATCCGCTTCTGCAAGTCCTTCGAGTGCTGGAACGTGAGACTGACGTTGCGACCGAGACCTCGACGTCCTTGCAAAGCAGCCACAAATTTCATCCAACAGATGCACGCAAACGCCACTGGGAGTGTCACCTCTCGCGTCTTGAAGAACGTATCCATGATCGCCATGAACGGGCCCAACGGAGCCAAGTCGCGTCCCAGCCGTACAGCCACCTTTCTATCAGCGAGAGCGTTATACAGCAGTGGCAACTGTTGCATGAGAAAAAAAAATCTGTCATTGTTGGTATCTGGCATCAAGACATAACGTGGCGTTCGGTCTTCTCCGTAGAGATGTAGACGAATGTCGACGGGTCCGCTGCGGTTTCCTTCACCACATCATTAAGCGCCTCTAGCTGCACACGCTGGCCAGCGTGCCGGCCTTTACCGTGTGCACGCAGCAGCATGTCCAGAAAGAAGGTTGTGGGGCCGCTTGTACTGCGCGTACTTGCCCGCCAGAAATGTCTTTCGGGTGAAACACTTCTTCGAGTTTCTTCAACCCATTCAACTGCAACTTCTGTGTACCACACCTTTTTTTTAAAAAACCAAAACAATCACATCATTTAATCCACGACTTCAATAGCAACGGGTGCCAAGATGTGCCGATGTGTGAGAGTAATGCAATGAACGTGCCGTTGGATCCAAGAGTGGGCAACCTCCAGAGGCAGACGGAGTTGCTTCCACAACACTCGTCTTGCCACTTCTCATCTTCTTTTTGCTTGAGCGTTTCCTTGACCTCTTCTGAATGTTGGGACTGGTGCACCCAGGTGTACTTATTAAGTCTTGTTCATCGCTCTGAATAGCTGCTAATTTACGCCGTCGTTCTGTCTCCTCTAAACAATCATCACGCTTGCCAACGCTGTTGAAAGGCGTTCTACCAAGTCGCACAGAGTATGCAGCGATAACACGAGCCCAATCTGCGTCAGCAGTCATAGCACACGCACATCTCCCGCCTCGGTCTTTAGCGAGAAGATCAGCTCCAAACCAAACCAGAGTGTTGAACAAACGTCGATGCCCATGCTTAACAGCCAAGTGCGCAAGTGTTTCTTTTGTGTGGAGTGTAGGCGTATTTAGATCCGCAAACTGGTCTGCTTCGAGAAGAATCTGGACGATGTCTCCGTATCCTGCACGTGCTGCACTGTGCACAGCCATTGCGTTGGACAAAAGTACTTTGGAGCACGTGACATCGTTCTGTTGCGGTTGCTTTTGACCGTGAAAAGTCGGTTGAAGAACTAGGGCTCCCATCTGAATCATCCACTCCACCAATTCAGCATCGTGTGCTGATCCTGCCGCGGCTTGATGAAGTAAAGTGCAAAGCCTGTTATCGTCTAGCGCATTGGTACTGTCCTCAACGGTGTCAAGACATGCCGGAGTCGGTTCAATCATACCCAACAGTCCAGAATTCTTCTTGATTTCCGCCTTGATGAAGCTGCGATCGCTTTTAGAAAGTGGACCATTACTGCCTTGAAGCAACTTCATAAGTTTGAAGAAAATTTGCTCACAATTGTCATTCTCAACCCTTGACTTGTCTGACTTCAAGTCAAATTCTTGAGAAATAAAATCTGGACGAGACAGAATCGTAAAGATCTTTTCACTCCTGACCGTCGATGAGGTTGAAAATGTTTTTCTGATCACAGCGGCAGCCTTCTTGCACATATCCACCGGCCCTCCAAAGTCAGGACCCCCATGATCACTCTGCAATCCGTCGAGGAGCTGGAGTAAAATCATAATCACCCCGTCTTCCATTTTCTGCTGCTCAATCAGATCAGCCCCAGTGTCGGTGATCGTTTGGCCATACCAGTCTCCCTCTTTCAACTCAGCACACAGTTCAACGTACACATTCGCGAGTTCGTCGTTCAGTTTCAGGAGATCGCGTGACAGCACACGAGTTTGAGACAGCTCTTTTGAACAAATGTTCGCAGCGTCGTCCAGGATTGACGCCCAAGAGGAACGATTTAAGCCTGATTTGTCGTTCCTAACCATCAGTCGGTAAGTATCGGACACGTCACTCAGGTGAAGCACCTTTCGTTTCTTAAACTTTTCGTTTCCAGCTGGTAAACCTTCACCGCGGCACAACGCATCGACTGAGGCCGATCTCAAGTCGACACTTAGCAGCAGAGTACGATAATACGAACCACGCGTAGCAGCATCTCGAGATGGCGTAAAGATCATCTCGCTGTAGACTTCCAGTAGATCGTCCAAGGACGAAATCTGCTCGAGATACCCTTCTTTCACAAGGGCATTGTAGACGTGACCAAAAGACCGAAATCTTGACGTAACCAGCAGAATTTCGCTCGCCATGTGCAAGTACTTGAAGTGATGATCCAGCATTGTGAGCCCTGCCAGCAACGGATTCGCACGCGACAAATAGCGACGCCCAGTTGATCGTTTGATCTCGTCTGCGCAAAGCTGAAGCAAGTTGTTGGATTTATTGTGAGCCTTCCGAACTGTACCCTTTGCCACAGTTTCCTTAATGTTTCTCATCAGCTCTGTCGAGTGCCTGAAGGTCAGGCTAACGTTGCGACCTAGTCCTACATCTCCTTGTAATGCTGCAACGGATTTTATCCAACAGATACACGTGAACACTACTGGGACTGTAACCTCTCGACAAGTGAAGTATTTCTCCATAAGCACCATGAATGATTCCATGGGTGCAGACGAATCGTGTCCGGATCCGGTAGTAACCTTCTTCTCCATTATCGTTTTATGCAGGAGCGGCAACTGCTGTAGTAGGAAAACATTCATCTTGCTGGGATCTGGTAGCAGTACGTAGTGTGGTGTCCGATCTTCACTGTATACTTCACCAAAGCAGCCAGTTGGGACCTCTAGGCTCTTCGTAGTATCGATGGGTAGAGCAGTGAGAAAGCTGGCCAAGGTAGTTCCCACACCCAGGAAATCCATCAGAAACATTCCAGGAACGTATGGCACCGCTCCGTCACCATTGAGCAGCGAGTCCTGTAGATCTGTCAAATACTTGGTGTGTATTGTTGCCATTCGATGCCTGAATTTCACCGGGTCAATATTCCGAACGACGTTGTACATGTCTTCACTCGTGCGCAGTGCCGGATATTTCAGTTGCAGTTGAGCCGTGAGCGCACTAGCAGAGTCCATTGCTAGCTTCGCCACCACCGTAGCCTCAACCAACGTGCGCTCCTCTCTCTTCACTTCTCCGTAAGCTTTACAGACACCTTGCATCAATTCGTCCAACTCCGAGAAAAAGCAAACCACTTCAACCTTCATTCCATCTGCAAATGCCTCCTGAAGCACAGGATTCCTATCGACCTTTGTAGCCTTGGGAAGTTGTTTTGCTGTCGAGAACGAGTCTTCGTCCGGCAAGTACTCGTCATCCACTTCCAGCACTTCGTAATAATTCTCCCGCTCAGAAATTTCCAACTGCACAATAGTTTTTGATCGTCCCATTACAACGCTCTTCAAAGCCCTGTGCCAGTTACGCAGTAGTTCTACGAAATGCTGGTGGCTAGCTTGCCCTTCATCGTGCTCAGAGAAGAATGAGGCCACATGTTCGCGCAATTCTATTGCGTATTGACAGGCTGCGAGCGCCTTTGAGCACTCTTGCAGAAGCTCTGTTGTGAGAGTCGACGGATTCGCTAGGATCTCCTCGACCACGTCGTTGAACGTCTCGAGCTGCAAGTTATTGCCACCTCGTTCTCTTCTTCCAGCACGCGCCAGCCAATTAAGAAAGAAGGCGGTGGCACGCTTGTATCGCGCGTATTTGCCCACTGGAAATGATTGCGAGGTCATCATCATCTTCGGATTCTGTGCTCTGCTGCAAATTGACGAGTGGTGTGCGCTAAATGCATCGCGTAAAACATCATCTCGGGTGAGAAGGATGTTGAAATGGCAAGAATGAGCAAATGTGTCTTTCAACAATAATGTTAAGACAAAAACTGTAATAATAGTGTAGCCGTTTACTTAAAAGAATTTATCAATTAATGCTACTGGTTTTTTATTGTTGAATTGGCAGCTACCAGTACTACCACCGGTACTTAAATAGTTGTTCTACTACCGGTACTATACCGGACCTGCAAATCTGCTACCAGTACAATTTTAGACTCCGCTCAGAAACTAAAAGGGTTAACCTTATAAGATCCCAACGGCTATCAAGTAAGTAAGTTTAGGTTATTATTTTGCAAATCATTATAATCTCGTAATTTCTAACTAAAATAGTACCAATAGTAGGACCGCGTTTGCGAGGGTATAAGATTTCAGTTTCTGAGCGGAGTTTGTGCTCGACAAATACT
Organism: Phytophthora infestans T30-4; assembly: GCF_000142945.1. NCBI lineage: Eukaryota > Oomycota > Peronosporomycetes > Peronosporales > Peronosporaceae > Phytophthora > Phytophthora infestans. Next base: position 1,020,115 of record NW_003303757.1, read on the forward strand.
ATCCCCAACGGACTCAAATCGAAACGGAACTCAAACGACGGTAATCTATTATAAGACACATTTTTAAAAAGGGGCTGTAGTCGTTCAAATGCGTTTTCGGGAAATACTTTTTTATCAGAACGGTTAAGGAAAGAGTTGAAATTCCTCTCCCTTTTACCGCATTCCAAACAAAAGCGAATTAGAGCAGGGGTAGCCATCTAAACCTCAGCCATTCTCAAACTCATATAATCCCTCTTGAACAGCCGATCAAGTCAAGTTTCAGTGCTATGGAGTCCACGTCACTGCAGCAGAGCTTCGTGGGTGCTATTCGTCTTGTAAGAGAGGAAGAAGGCTCTCTAACGAACGATTCAACCAGCTATAACGTTTTAAGAAGTGCTCTTCATCGCCGGGTGACGGGCTAAGTCCGGATCGATGCCAAACCAGGACGTGCACCCCTCCTATCCCGAGAAGATGAAGAAGGGATAGTCGAGGTCGTTTTCTTTCGTTCAAGACGTAGAATATGCATGACCGATAACGGGCTTCGTCCTCTAGCCCGCGAAATCGCAAAGCGCAATATACAGTCGCTGTCACCGACGTTTTCCAACGCTAAATGGCCTTTGAAGTTTGTCAAGCGTCACAAGGAAAGGTCGGTCAGGAAACGGTTGGAGATCAAATGTCAACTGTTAAAAGGATTCGCTCTTTCTACAGGTGGCAATACAGGGACTAACTGCTGATCCGATTTGGAATTGCGATGAGACGGGGTTTTGCCCCCAAGGATGCAAGACACCTCGTGTTATTTGTTCTAAGGGAAAGCGAGCAAATATATTGCGGTCTAGCGACCGTGACAACATGTCACTGATGGTGTGTGTGTGAGTGCATCCGGAGATCAGATCCCACCAATGCACATTTTCCCGGTAAAGCGACGCCAACCGGAGAGAATGCTTGGCTTCTTAGATGGCTCGACGTGCTTCGTGACCGAGACATCAAATATAAACGGGGTTTCTTTCTACACTGGTTGCAATATTTTGACACTCAAATATTTGCTAAAAACGTGCTGCGTCCAGTTCTTCTCATTCTCGATGTAAACGGACCGGGTTTGAACTACGCGAGATCACACAAAATTGACATATTTGTGCTCCCGGCTCACACTAGTCATTTTACACAGCCTCTTGATGATGTCGTATCTATATAACTGAAGAAAATCTACGAAAACCTAATATCGTATTTCCCAAATCTATTCGGCCGGCCGCACGCTACTAAGTAAGATCTCGCAAGATTAGCTTGAGAAGACTGGCGAGGAGGCATCAAATATCGCAAAACGAGGAGCTCAAAGGGGCCGTGACTTTCGACACTATAACAAAGTCGTTTAAGAATACCGACATCTTCCCATTGTCATTAGAAGCCATGCTCGCTGTAGTGTCTTGCGACCCTAAATGCTTGCTAGTTGAGAGCCCACTCGTGTATTTGGAGGTGAAAAGAATTCTGTTATTAAATGCAGTGCTACGGCGGCTGCCGTATTGGTTTCTGTTAGTTTCGCTATGCTAAATGCCTCCTTGACTATGCAGTATACAATTCTTGAGAGCACGACATGATCTCATGCTTCTCGCCTGTTGTCGGTAACCCCTCTGCCATCTGTAACTTATTTGAAAAGTGTCTGCTGAGAGCTGATTCCATCAAGGAAATTACTACACCGCCCTCCAAGCAGACAGTCGCATGCAGCCAACCAATCATGAGATGTCCTACGCCTTTCTGTTGGCCTTAGCCGTACGCCGACGACGGTCGGTGCTTGTTAGCTTTTGTCGTGCAGCTCGTTGTTCTGTTGTTTGGCTCGTTTGTTTCTGAGTGGACGCTCTGGTCGTAAGTTGAGAGCGAAGCGACTCAATCCAGCATCCCCGGCAGTGCTCACATATTGTTGCAACTTGAGAGGAACATCCTCGAACATGTTCTTTACAGGTTCCCAAGAGACCCTCCATAGGCTCAAGGCCTTCCCAGTGACCCAACATCTCGAAAGCATGCGTCAGATACTTGCGGTGTTCCGTGAATGCCTCCACAGTGATGTATACATAATGTGCTCCAAAAGATCTTCATTGACATCAAAACTTTCATCTGCCTACAGTTTGAAACGTGAAGCATGGACCAGTTTCGTGTTCGCAGTGATCAAGTGTTCGATTTCGAACGAGTTGGCATTTGCGCTAATTACACGGTATTGTCCCACCCACGTCACGGATAATTTGTTGCCTTGCTTTTTTGCGACGACTCGGGACCACAAAACAAAATTTCCAACATGGAAATTCACCGCTCTTTCACTTCGTTGATTTTTTTGTTGCGCTCGGTTTGCTTTTTCTTTGCTGTAGTAGCACCGTGGTGCATGTCCAGGAGCAATACTCTCAGCTCTTGGACCGCTTGGCTCACGTTGGGCGTGAAGTTCTCCACATTCAGTACATTTGCCGCAGCTGCATCAGTACCAAGTAGGAGTTTCTGTAACCTGAGAAATCTGCATTGGAGAAGAAGGCGGTACGTATTTTGGGAAAGTATGAAACAAATCTGAGCATGCTTCAAATTAATTAATTACTTTTATTCATATTTTAATTTCTAAGTAGTTAGATACACTATTAACTGACCTGTATCCTCATTCTACAGATGTTTTGTACGACAATTCATCGAAATAGGCACTCGTTTCTTGCATTCGACCAAATTCACCCACATGAGCGGATATTTCTCCAAGACGACCCTGTACTATGCCATCTCATAGATCAGGACGCAGAACAGGTTATTCCTATCCATGGCTTGATTAGCCTTCACTACAGTATCGGAGCTGAATCCCTCGTCAGAGAGCGCAAAAGGTTTAGGTAACATAACCGAGAGACGTGTAGGTGCTTGAGCTATACCATGCTCAGCGTCAGCCTTCAGCTTCACGCATCGTGGAGTCAATTACTCCAAGCCCACTACACCATCTAGCAAGCTCGAGTGGTGTTTTGGAAAAGCCGCGCTCATTTTGCGGTTAAATCTCTCGAACGAATTGTTGCTCCGGCTTATAGTCGTTTTAGGGTGAGGCTCGACGTTCCAAAGCAGTGGCGGAAAAGTTACAATCCAAGTCCTTGCAAAATATTTCAAAAATCGCATATGCTTTTTATTTGAGAGTCCAATCCCGAGCTTTTCACATCCAACTGCAAGTTTTTCCTTGACCCATTGAATGGTTCAAAATTTGATACCCTGCTTTCTTAACTTTATGCTGGGGGGGTACAATCAACACATCGAGAGCTCTAGAAGCCATGACGAACTTGCCCTGTTGGTCTGGAATTCCGTTCTCGTTCATTTTTCTTCGGAACGCCTTCTTAAATGAAATAGACATCCGATTGGAGTGGCGTTGGAAAATTGATCTGTGGTGTCGCGAATGAAACCTGCTTCGGAGTCACAGTGAATGAACGCTGGGTCCAATGCGCTTTCAGTCTCATCATGTACCAAACGCATGGCATGAAAAAACGTCTCGTATTTCTTGGTCGTGTAAAGAATAAAGCAAATCGGATATTAGCTGCAAGTAGGCATGCCGTATGTAGTGAAAGCGACGCATTGTTTGAAAGTTGGTGGTACACATCGGAAGGTTTCATCAACGAAGACATCAGTCTTTTATGCTTGAGCATGTTGAGTAAAATTGGGTGGGCCCATCCAATAAACCGCTGCCGCTTCTTTGTCGTTTTGTCGAGCCACGAGTTGTAAAATTGAAGGAAGTTTGCGTCGACAATAGTACCATCATCATTTTGCATTGCGACCACAGCGATACTTCAACTTGACTGTACACAGAGCCACCAAACGCCTCAGACCTAGTTCGATTGATTCGTCGCCTAACCGCTTCCATTGCAAGTACTGTGAACGATCGATTCGTTCTCGGACCTCCGTAGAATTAGATTCGCTTGATATTCCCAAATTACCATAGGGGTAGCCGCTGTTGAAACAGCAAGACGATCAACCTCTCTAGTCATAGCTTCTGTCACATTGTTCTCGGTATATGTGCCCAGAGCACTATTGTCAATCGGGTTTGCTGAATGTCCACAGGTACGCGGACGAGCTTCGTAAGATCGAATGCGTGCAGATACTGACACGTCCCTTACAGTGAATTCCACGGTAATGGCTGCATCTATAGTAGGTCTTCTACGAATTGGTGTCGGCTACAGTACACTTATAAACGTCAATCCACTTGGCTGCTCTTCCTGATCGATCTAGCGACGGTAACGTCACTTGTCCCCAGGGAACCCGACAATATCATATAAACCTATTTTCTGGGCCTGCGGCAATAAATAGCGTAATGCAAATCTTTTTTAATAAAAAAACTACAATTGCAGCTTGAACATTACAAAAATACATTATCAGTGCATTAATCGTACATGTTCACCACTTCCTCACAGTCGAGAGTCCTCATGTGTATAAGGCTTCCTTATTACAATTAGTGTAAAATCCAAATAGAAGGTCACATTTACCCTCATGTTCGCCATTTCCTTCCTTTATGCATCTGCCGACGGTAGTAACGTCCCAGTACTTAAGATTGTCCAGAAGAAGCAAGATCGTCTCGAGCATCACAGACATGCGAAATAAATCATCTGCTACATACAAAACCCGTAAATACTTTTTGGGTAATTTCCGCAACCGAAAATTAATTATTTACGGTAGAAATAAAAAAAAAATATGTGTCGGGTTTCCTGCTTGTCCGCCTCTTCTTCCCTTTCCACTGACAGATCGTTTAATCCTTTAAAATTGTAATCCTCGTCAAACTTACAAATCGGTCTAGGTATTGTATCGACAATCTCGGCTGTACTTTTGTTAATCTGAGGAGCTACACTTTCGTCGGTCGGATTTACGAGAAACCAAATGTTTTGAGCATTGTAGTCGGCTACTCTATTCTACGATGGATCAACCGCTTTTACTTGCTCCAAAACATCGTAAATTAGTCATGGTGATTGGGTCGATTGGTGGAAGTGGAACTTCAGATGTATGATCGACTCTGATACCCGGTTCGGTTAGGTAATATAAGGTTGGATGCTTTATAAGGCATATCAGAAAACTGATGGGTACAAGTTTTACCCACCAGCATTTACCACATGCTCGCGCTGGCCACGGGGTTGCTGTTGACGCAATAAAGGTAAAGCTCGTGAACGCTGACGGCGCGATCGGCAGCACAGCTGCATATTGAAGCTTATCTCTTTCGGGTACGATGCACGTCCGTTATGGCACTAGAATAGATTATTCTTGATTATTATTTTAGATGACTAAACCACATACCACGTTATTTACATCTGTAGCGTTTTTGATATCTGTATACGTTTGACCAGTTTGAACCTGACCATCTTCCGTTTTTTCTGCATGAGAGGATTTTCTTACACAAATAATTTAGAATATGATTTAGTGAAATAAAACAAATTTGGCTAGAAGGGAGGGTCGCGTTTAGCAAAACGTATTCAAACGATCTTAAGCGTCCACAAAACGGGGCCTTTTTTTTTGAAGCGAAAGGTGAGCGATATAGTCTCTTCAGGTGAAGAGGGTAGTGTACCGTTTTCAAGTGCTCGATAAGACCGTATCAACGCCAAGAAATCAAAATAAAAGCGTAAGTCGAAGTACGTGCCAAGCACCTTGAAGCAAGACATCCCTTATTCAAGAGTATTTCAACAGAACTAGCTGTATTAGAGTGCTCCAACTATAACCTTTGAATCTTAGAGCATGATGGCAGTGGTTCCTGTAGTGGTGCCCGCGCTAATACGTACAGTAGTACTTTGCTCAACAGTATTTTGTACTAAGATTACTTAGCTTTGGTGTAATTGTTGGAGGTTCCGCAGCATCGCTCTCACTGATTTCAACAGCAAAGTGACTCAGCTACAGTCGACTGGATCTCATCTAAACGCTACCCCTACCCCCCCCCTTAAATGGCTTTTGATGTGGCCTACACAACTCATTTTGTACGCTCGGAAGGACTGAACTTACCGCATCGCCCCTGTTCTAACCGAATTTTTGTCCTAAGCGAATCGAAATATAGTCAATCACAGCTTCCAAATTTAGACAGATGTATAAAAATAAAGAACCATCTCGTGGAGCTAATGACAGTATGGGCTGTGCTGCTGTCTGGCTCCAATGTGGCAATTACTGAAAAAAATCAATGGGCAGAACTCATTCAAAAGGAACCGGTAGAAAACCGAATCGATACACTTGGATTGCACTGGACCACGCACACAAGCTAGAGCTGTTGACGTATCTGGTAGCCGGACACGATGTGGGTGAGGACATTGCTCACTTCTACCCGAGCTGCCCTGGCAACGCTAAGACACGCAAGCTTCAACAGATTTCAACGTGAAAGAAGCAGGAGGGCCTTATTCAATCTGTCAGTGACGACCGCAAAGACCACCTTAAGAATATCCGCTTTAGTGGACAGGCTACTGTCTTGTCGAGCGAAGCTGAAGGCGCTATTGTGCTGTGGATTAATTCTTTGCGCAAGGAGAGGTGCCCTGTTTCCTCCCAAATGCTACACTTCAAAGCCCTCGAAGTGGTCGCTGACGAAAGTCTAACACCCGATTTATTCAAGGCGTCTCATTCTTGGCGACCGGGTTATGAGGAGATACGAGCTATCAATCCGAGCTCGAATGCGCCAGGGCCAGCCAACACCAGAAGACGAGGACGCTGCCAAAGCAAAGCTCTGTGGGGGACGCGCGGGCTGTAATAGCTATACACGGGATCACTAACGCGTACAACGCTTATCAAACTGGTAAGGTCATTACGGAATATATATATTTATATGACTTGATTGCTTTGACACTATATGAGTACTCTAGCTGTGTTCTTCGATGATCTACCTCGCAAGCCAGTCTCAACCAAAGGGCGACGACGGTGTGGGTCAAGTGCAGCGGCAAGGATAAAAAGAGAGCCACGGTAATGCTTTTCGGCGACTGGAACGGAAAGAAGCATGCGCCGTTCGTCATTCTTAAGAGTGGCGCCACACGCTACCAATTCATTCAGCAAGAGAACGACTCAGTTCGGCACGGATTTGAAGTTCGTTTATAGAAGGATATGTTTGCTCTTTAAGCTCTCCATGGCTATCGTATTTATGATAGTCCTACTGCATGGTGGAATTCCCACATTTCACTAGAATTCCATCAGTTCCAATTCGCATTTCAAGAGAACACAAATGAAAAAGTTCTACAGCTTTGGAACGACTTATCTGGGCACTGAATCCAAGAGATAATCGATTATGCACCGTCTATATATGTGGTGCTGATGAAGGTCCTATCGCGTTAAACATACGTACGTCAGCCTGTTGACGTGGCATGGAGCCAGCCATTCAAAAGCTGTCTGAGAGGGCGCTGGCTGGACAGCTTGTGATGTCAGATCGGTCGCCACCACGCACTGGAAAAGATCGAGATGAGGAGCTGCGTAAGCTAGCGAACACGTGGCTACGATTGCTTGGACAGAGATTCAAGAAGTTTCTGGTTAAAAAATCTCGCCTACAGGAACAGGCGTCAACTTCAGCTTTCGAGTTGGTGGCTCCCAAACAAGTTGATATTACATCCTGGATAAATGAAAGCTAGGGAGAACTTAGCACAGCTACAATTATCAGCGGCTTTGCAACGTCGGGTCTCTTGGGGATACACGCTTCAATGAGAATGTCATCGAGTCACCAGAGACGGATGAAATAATAGAGCTCCTGGATCAGCTGGATGAGCTTGGTGCTGTTGGTAAATCGGTTGAGAGTGACGATGAATATACCAGTAGCTCGACTTTCCTTTTCAAGGAACACATAAATAGTACTTCTCCGGTCCACTTCAAAATGATGATTTCAGTTTTGGAAAAAAAAAACTCTTTAACAAGAGCTAGCTGGTAGACACATGGTACACCACGTCATAGCCCGAAGTACGACGCAGAGGAACATATTTTTTAGGTTGTAAGAATGGTAAATATGCGCGTGCACGCTGTGATCAAAACCGCCGCGTTTGGAAAGGCATTAGGTTTTTTGTCGCAATTCAGTCAAAAATTAGCGATATTACACCATACTTTTAGAGCGGCTAAACCGGGCAATAAACAACAGCTGGACGCAGTTTCAGACGCAGGGACTTACTAGAAGCACCGCGAATTAGATGTGTTTGGGGCGAGGTTTATTCGGAAAGTCGAGAGCATTTGTATAAAGCAACTATTTATATTGACTAATCAGTGATTGCCTAAAAATTATAATGATAACTACGAGCAACAAAAGCTTCAATTAACTTCAAATTTACGCATACAGCTGACTATATCCTTTCGTAACCGCATCGGTGTCGACTACAGCCGACATTGGCATTTGCGCATTATGTCCAGTATTTTACTAATGCGCGGAAGCTTAAAATCGTTGCCCCCACCACTAATCATTATAGACTCCATCACTTTCTGCAAAGTGATAAAATACTTGTCAAGTGTTTGCCACCTGAGCTCGTCGAAAGCTTCCTCAACCGCCGTAATAAGGCTGTCAGAGGCGTACACTTTTCGATACTGTAGAGCTTGAATCGACGAGAAGTATCCCAAATCAAGTACATTTAGGTCGGGTGACCGAGGCGGCTGGCAGCGCATCTTTATCTTCCAGCCATCAACCATTCCATGTTCTAGTTGAGCATCACCTTTTAAAGCATGAGGCCCTGCGTTGTCCTGCGTTGTCCTGCTGGACGACCACGGTCGAGCCTCTGCGAACTAAGAACAAAAAAAAATAATTGAGTTACAACAATAAAAAAATAACACTTGAAAAAATACCTAGCAGTTTGGATCGAATTGCTGGAAATGCTTTTTCGACAAGTAGTTCGCGGTAAAGATCTCGTGTCATAGACACACTCTTCGTAATTAGCGTGCCTTTAGGACGATTAACGGAGCTACGAACCGCCTCGACCCTTTTAACAATAGGCCAAATGCCAATCTTACCATCAAAGTACTGTTTCTTGTGAAATTCGTAGCGAGGACGTGCGACAGCAGCTAAGAACATGGTTTACCTATGTATCTCTTGTTTGCACAGGATCGATAAGGCAGCTGCTCATTGGCTGTCAGGTAATATCTTGTGGCCCCTTTGTAGAGGTTAAACCACTTTTCATCTACATGCACAGTATCGTACATGTGATGCATGCGGTACATTCGGGCACCTGAGTCAAAACAATTTAAACAAGATAACTAAAAACTATAACAATTAAAAAGGTTGAGTAGTAATATTTTTCGAGATGTTACAGTACCTAATGCCATCTCGACATGCGATAAAACCCATTGTAGTCGTTTTGTCTTGTGAGCATCAGTCAGAGTAGGTTTAACACGAGAAGATGCGCGACGTAGAGTCCCATCAGCAAGATACCGCTGTTACGTAGTGCGTGGTATACCAGATGCAGCCGCCAGTGCTCGCTGGGTTTGCCTCTGGCAAAGCGGCACCCCTTGGACGATCTCGATATTTTCTTGCACCGACAGGCGCTTTCCGCGCTTGGGTTGCACTCGCTTCTGGGCGGATATAAATCCAACCTTTTGGCGCGACTTCCAGATCTTCTTGACGCTGTTGCGACACATATCAAAAGCCTCCATAGCTGCACAAACTGCTCCACCGAGCAATTTACCGTTTACGCTCCGTTCAGCAAGGAAAACAACCACATTGAGACGAGTTTCAGGCGTAATGTCTTGTTTTCCAGGTGTTCTGGGCATCGTGCTAAAACCCAAAATGCGGGGTTGACTTTACTCTAGGCCAACCATAATTTTAGTGGCCCGCAGCCATGCAAAACCAAAGTCTCTTTTTATCCAATTGAAGTAGATTATTCAGTTATGTACGATCAATTACAAAAAAAACAATCATCATTTTGAAACGGGTCGGAGAAGTACCTGACCCAAATGTGAAGGTATCCAAGTGAGCTTGGACACGTAGCTCAAGTGGCAAGAGCACCGCGATTTTATGCGGACGGACGCGTGTTTGATTCCCACCTTGTCCACATTTTTATTGGCTCAAAATTAAATATTTCTTAAGTATTATAGGCTAATTTTTCCCAATGAAAATAACCCTTCCGCGAGCTTGTGTACATTGCAGTTCACTTAGGACAGGGGCAATGCGGTAATTGTAAGAAGCGATTTCGGATTCGTCATATGTCGAGTGTCCAACAAATTATGCGCTGCTATCGATGACTAAACGAGCAATCGCCGCCCATAAGACATACTCGATTTAAATAAAGTCCGTTTTTGGTTTTATTACAAAGTGTTGTGTTACTAGCCCATCATGTATGAGCCAACTCGAGTAAAATCAGCATTTTTGTCCTACGGTAGGACGGTCAATTTGATATGTTATTAGTGATATTTTTGTCACTTTGAAGCTGATGCTACGACCACGTGAACCAAGGGGGATACTAAACTGCCTCATGCGCGGATAGCACGAAGTTTAGTTTTTTATTTAACGCTCTACATGGCTACATCGAACCCAGCAGCACTAGCAAGTAGCAAAGACCTTTGAGCGTCTCTGTTGTGCAAATTGACTTGAAATGGCTCTGAAGTCTTTTCTGTCTCAGCCACTTCATTGTTGTCAGTCAACGGGCTTGTCTTTTTTAAACGCTTCGTTGGAAGAAGCGACTTCTTGTGCGCTTTAGCTGCCTTAACAGCTTTCTTTTTAGCTGCAAGTCGATCTCGTGCGGCCTTCTTCTCCAATTGTTGGTTCTTTTTCTCTGTCGCATTTTTTTCTCGTGCGACTCGCTTTCTTGCAGCAGCTTCCTCTTGCGCGGCTTGCTTTAGTGCGGTGGCTTATTTTCGTGCAGCTTTCTTCTCTATTTGTTGGATCTTCTTCAAATTTTCTACTTTTTCTCTCAGCTTCTTTTGGATCTTTCTCTCTTCGAGCTTCCTCTGCTTTAAGAACCGAGGCTATCATCTCGTCCCGTGTCATGAGAACACCGTCTTTGACAAATGTTCGCTGTCGTTTTGATATTGGCTGGGAGGTGTGAGAACGCGGAACAAGTTGTAGTAGCTGCTGAAACCTTAAAAATTCTGCGTCGAGAGATTCAGGTGAGATGCCTTGACGGCTAAGGTGTCGCTCCTGTCGCTCTGTAAGAACTAAGGTTTGGATAAGAAAATTGATCGCTGGCATATCGGCTACTACAGGCTCGCTTCCAATGATTTTGCTGAGCATCACATCCACAGATAAAGAAAAGATTCCGGTGTTCTTGAAAGACTCTTGGCAGAACTCAGGACAAATAGCCCCAGTCCATTGTCTGGAGGCCCAATCGGGGAGCCTCCAACGTCTTCTTGGTCGTGCAGACTAGTGAATGAATACGCAACATTCATTGGCTCAACAAAACCTGTTCACGCCATGCTAACGAGGTAAACAAGGTCGTGCTTCGTGGGCTGTGGACGTCCGAACATGATAAAGAAAACACTCAGCAGAGTCTCGTAATTCCGCTTCAAGACGGAGAAAACTTTGCTGTCCAATGACTGAGTGAAGTGACTGGTGTGCGACGGTAGAACGAAGAGTTTAATATTTTGGGCCTTCGCGTAGTTTGGCACCACACCGAGACGTGGCCATCCCGAATTTATAAAACCGACCGTTGTACGTACTTCTTTGTCATCTCATTGTCGAGATCCTTCAACCAGTGTAAGAACCCGTTGATGTTCGAGGACTGGGACATGGAGCAGACAGCGCCATCAACGGCTCTATCCATCCACTCTAGCTGCCTGTTAATTCCCGGGAATATGAACATCGGAGGTATGTGGTCGCCCGCAGCGCTCACACAGGCCATGACTGACATGCTCTCGAGATCATTGGACCTAGCTCGCATGCCCTTGGAGCAGATCACACGGGGTGGAGCTCCCTTGTAGTCAAAAACTCGTTTCGTCCGAGTTCCAGACTTGAGCAGCACTTAGTCCTTCCATTGCCTCTTGCAAGTTGATGTAGTACGAGTGAATGAGCTCCTTAGTCGACATTTTGAAGCGCTCGACGTCCAGAATTTGAGCCTTTTTGCGAGTTAGCCGGTCGATGTGACGATCAACAAAGCGCGTAGGCCATCTAGAAGAAGGAAAGAACTTGGGCATGGCCCTTCCTGCCTTTTTGGCTCTCTGTTGTGCAAGAATGCGCAGTTCACCGTCCGTCATGCACACACCCAGCTTTGAACGGTACATAATCACTTGGACAATGCTTTTTTCTTTGTCCATTGACAGGGTAGTCTTGCGCCCGGACCGCCAATCAGCGTTAACGCCCTTTTCCAACCGCCGATATAGACTTGTCTTGGACACCCCAAACGACAAAGCTGCTCGCCCAAGAGAACCACCTTCTTCCTTCACCAAGCGCATAGCCCCGGCAAAGCGCGTGGCTTGACTCTCCCGGTATTCATTTTGCTTAGTCGGCTTGATAACCATGAGGCTTGGACTGCGCTCGGTGAGATCGATTTTTGAATTGGTAGTGTTCCTTTAGTTTTTGGTTGTTTTGGTCGGGGTAAAAGGGAGAGGAAGGCCCTTGATTTCTCTTCAACAACAGAGCGACTTTAAATGTTGCCGTCGAGTTGCTACAGCAACATCTACGCTCAAAAACAACATCTAATAATAACACCTGTATCGTTCCACATTGTGCTTAACTCCACATTGCGTTTGCTGGGGGTAGTTTGGCTTACTCTGATGTGGATACGACTGTACTAACTGGCTAATGGTAACTACAGCGTCCGGAAGACGACACCCGACAGCTGGGAAAAAGACAACAAGTTCACTAAGCGTAATGACTCGAAATCCGCGTTTCGGGTTTTGCAGTGCGCGTTTCCGCCGAGAAACCTGCGGCATGGTCGACCAAGCGCCCTTTTAGACTTTACTCTACCTCCGCCTTGGTGATGGCTGTTTAACTTGAACTGGGTGGCGCTGCTATTCGAGCTCAAAAAGGAGGCTCAAAGCAGCTTGACAGCTGACCAATCAAAGGTGGAGGACATTTTCATGCCGTTCTGTCTCGAACCCCTTTTTTTCTACTTAGGCCGATTGAATAAGACCAAAACAACAAATTTGGTCGGAATTAACGATATTGCCAAGACAGTGCAGCAATTATTTTATCCTTGTATGCGTCCCACGGGCGGGCCCCGGGCTAACTGGGAGTAATATCCCTGTTTCCTGTGAAACTGCTTCAAAACTCAAGAAAGCGCAAGATTTGCCTGCTGGAATGATATATCAGCAAATTGATCACTTTTATTAAGGCTAGAAAAGACTAATCATATATTATTACCCCTTATACCAATTAAATTAAAGCATTCAGAAATACATGTATAGGCCAATTAACATGTTAGGGGCTGGGTCGTTCCTTCAAGCCCTGCACATCGGGTCGAAGGGGACACGCAAAATATGGATATGCCAATAGCATTTCAAGACGTTGACATGACATATCACATGCATAAAGTGATTTCTCTAACCGGTGTAATCATTTCACTACACTAGACTCAACTCACTGTCTACAATTTGTTTACTATGATACAAATCCTCGAGCGCTAGATACGCCTTTAGAAATATTACTGCTGTACACGTAGCGTGATAGATGATAAAAAAATCGCCATTTCGCGATTGGGATTCAGTGTGGACGGACCTCTATATTCACAGTCTTAGTTTATATTTGAAGCGACTTGGCACAAAAAAGCAAATACACGCAAACTATTGTGGACTGATGTTATTATGTGACCACATATTTTCTACTACATCATAAAGTACATGTTTTAGTTTTGCCTTAATTAATACTATGTAGTACTTCGAAGTAGATGCTCGCTCCGTATAGTGTATCCGAACTCAGACAAAACTCTTATTGTCTTTCAAGCCATCGTAGCAGCTCGAAAGACCCCAGCAACAGAGAGCATAAATGACCCCAAGCAGATCTCAGAGGTGCATCGTTGGGATGTACGTATCCTCGTCAAACTGTAAGTCCATGTCATCGACAACACGGCCCACGACAGCGCGCGTCTTTGCTAAATCAGCTTTACTGGGGCCACCGTGGATGATACGCTTGTCATTCTTGGGAAAGCAGACAACGCCACTAAGCTCGGGAGTCGCAGTAATCGCACTCGTCAAAAGCTTAAATTGATGGTCGCTTGGTCCGACAGAAAGAACGAAGTCACAGTAGAAGGTTTGACCGACGAGCTTGTCAAGAATCAGCTGTAGCTGGTAATCGCCCACAGCGCTAGTCAGGTACCAATCCAGGCGAGATAACGCGTCAGAGCTTGATGTTTGTCCGAAGCCCATCTCCTCCCTCGCAGCTGAGTAAGTTTCCACAACTTCTCGAAATTTTACGAGATTTCGTTGAGCGAAAGGCATCTTCAGTAAACGCTTTTCCAGTACTTCCAACACATGGCGTGCTTGCGCTTCCTTGTCGACGGAGATGAGAAGTTGCGCTGTCCCGACCACAAACTTCGTATAGCGTATACTCACAGCACAAAGCTCTCGAATGGCAGCCAGCTCCGGGCCTCTGAGTGCAGCATCGTCCACTCGATAAAATCTCTGCATCATTTGAATGCAGTGTGCAGCTGTGGCAGCAATGAGACTTCGCTTGTTGGAAAGCGTGGAGTTGATCCTACTTCGATCCGAGAACCTCTGGACGTGCGCCATCAGCTCTTCAATAACCTTAGTTGCGTGCTGAACGTCGTCAATTTTGTCATTGGCACATATGTTTGTGTCTCGCAGACGGGTAAAAAGTGCCGGCAAGGAACTCATGAGCAGTTCCTCCAGCGTCGTTATACTCGTTGACTCGGTATTTGCATCGAGCTTGAGGCCGGCGGAGACCAATAGGCTGGTCACTAAACGTGACTTTTCCTCGAAGCGAATATGCTTGAGTTCTGCAGCGTTAGCGATCATTGATTCTTCATTGGTGGTTTTCTTCTTGCCTTTTTTGCTCGTTTTCTTCCCATCCGATCTGGTCGTTACCCCGGGATTTTTCGTTTCTTTCTGAGTGGCTACCCAGCTGTGGAGCTCTGCTCGGAGTTGATTCTTATGCCTCCTTGAGCTCGGTCCAACAGACTTTGGTAAAGAAGTCGCAAGTTCACGAGCCCAATCTTCATCGTCTGTCAAATCACACACGCGTCTTCCGTCACCCGTATTGATACCTAGATCAGCTCCAAACCACCATATAGTACTGAACAAGCTTCGATTTCCGTTCTTGACTGCCAAATGCACAAGCGTTTCCTTTGAGTGGAAGGTCGGCGTGTTCAAGTCCACCATGTTGTCCGCCTGAAGCAGAAGTGACACGATGTGCTCATTACCTGCAATCGCAGCACTGTGTACAGCCATGGTGTTCGGTAGAGCATCCCTTGGAGATACGCGGTCTTTTTGCAGTGGTTCCTTACGGCAGTGCAGAGGCTGGTTGAGCAACGCTCCCATCTGAGCCATCCATTCCACCAGTTCGCAGTTGTGTGCAGGGCCAGCTGCGGCTTGGTGCAGTAGCGTGCAAAGGGCGCTATACTCCGCGGGAGTACCAGCGCCCTCGACTACTCCCAGTAATAGCGGATCCTTCCTGATTTCCTCCTTCAGATAGCTCAATTTATTCTCTGAAAGCGGCCCATCACTTCCTTCCAGCATCGCCATGAGATCTGCGAATACTTGCTCGCGATTCTCGTTCATTGTTGGCTTCTTGAATGACACCGAGCCATACTCTTGTGTTACGAGATCTGGCTGGGGTGGAAAATTAAAAAATTTCCCTCACGGACATCGAAAGCCGCGTATCTGTTGCCAATCATAGCAGCAATCTCCTTGCACACATCCGTAGCTGTATCAAAACTGACAGGTCTTCCAGGCATGCCCCCGAGCCTTAGACGCACATTTACACCCGGCTGCATCGCATCAAGAAGCTGCAGCATAAAGGTTGCCGCTCGATCCGAAGTCTGGGTTTCCTAGCGTCGTCCAGACATATCGTGAGCAACAGCAAAATTGTAAAAGTCACGCTGCTCCAACACGCGACATATCTCGGAGAATACATCACCAAAGTCGTCGTTCAATCTCAACAGATCTCGTGACTGTACGCGCGACTCGAACAGCTCCGCGGAGCAAACTTTCGCAGTGCCCTCCAGTATAGCAGGCCATGAGGCGCCTCCTAACTCGGACTTGTCGTTTAACTTCACCAGTCGGAAGGTCTGGGACAAAGTGTTGAAGTACAGCTCGCTTGGCGCCTTCGCATTCCCTTTTGCTGCCCGAAACGCTGCATCGACTGCGGGCGTTCTCAGCTTTAAGCTACGCAGGTAGGTGCGATAGTAGGAGCCATGCTTTGCTGCTGCTTGAGACGGTGCGAAGACTGATTCGTTGTAGATCTCCAACATGTCGTCGATCATTGAGATAAGCTGCAGGTAGCCTTCTTTCACCAGCGCATTGTAGAGGTGTCCAAACAGTCGCAGCGTCGACCCAGAGAGTGCAGCTTCGTGGGCGAGTTGCAGATGCATAAAGTGGTGATCCAGCATCATGAGCCCTGCGAAAAGCGGGTTTGCACGAGCTAAAAAGCGGAGATGAGTGAAGTACTTGATTGTCTTCTGCACATTGGTGCAAAAAACCATTCGTCTTCTCATTGCCCACACTATGCTTCGCCGCTGTGGCCTCGATACTTCTCATCAACTGGGTCGAATGCTTGAACGTGAGACTGATGTTGCGACCCAGTCCTGCGTTCCCTTGCAGTGCTGCCACCGACTTCATCCAGCACATGCACGCGAAAACAACGGGTATAGTCACCTCTCCGGAGGTCAGCATCTCTTCTATCAGGGTCGTAAACGAGCCCAACTGCGTCTCCGACTCGAAGCCATACCCTCTTTGGGCTTTTATGTGGAAAATGACCTTGACGAGTAGCGGCAGTTGCTGAAGTAGGAACACTTTATTGTTCACGGGGTCTGGGATCGACACATATTGCGGAGTTCTCTCCCCACCGTGGTTTTCACCAAAGTACCCATCCGGGATCGTTAACTCCTTCTCGTTACAGGCCAAAGTATGCGTCTGAAGTCATTCCTACACTAAGATACTCCAGGATAAACATGTCAGGGATGTACGGGACCACACCATCCCCGTTGTCCTGGGACTCCTTGAGGTCCCATAGAAACTTCTCATTAATCGCCAACATAACACGTCTGAAAGACTCCGGAGCTTCGTTTTGGACGATGTTAAACAGCTGCTTCGCCGCTGTGAGCGACGGATATTTCAGCTGGAGCTGGGCCGTCAACGCACTTGCCGCATCCATGACCAGTTTCACGACCACCGTCGCCTCCACCATCGTACACTTCTCTCTCTTCACGTCTACGTAAACTCTCCACACGCTTTCCATCAGTTCATCCAGTTCCACGAAGAAATAGCCCACTTCCAGTCTCAACTCATTGGTGAAGGCCTCCTCAAAGAGCCGCGCTCTGTCGATCTTCGCTCTCTTCGGAATGCCCGCCTCATTCGCGCCCTCATCTGGGAAATAACCCTCGTCCATCTTCAACACCTCGTAGTAGTTCTCAAACTTGGCGTTCTCCCCGGTTTCCACCACATTTTCACCTTCCACCGCCAGATTCGATAGAGCGTCATGTCAGTTCTTGAGCAGCATCAAAAAGTGCTGGTGGCCGTGGTCGTCGTCCGAGAAGAACGCGGCCACGCGCTCCCTAAGGGTGATGGCACACTGACAGGCTGCGAGGGCCTTGGGCAGGTCGTGTAGGAGCTTGGGAGTCAGGTTCGAAGGATCTCGTGCGACCTCCATGACTACAATGTGAAGTGTCTTTAGGTTTGCACGTTTGCCGCCATACCGACCTCGACCGCGAGCACGCAGCAGCCAGTTGAGGAAGAAGGCGGTGGCGGGCTTGTAGCGAGTGTCGTTTATGGCGGGGAACGACGACATTGGGCTGGGCTATTAGCTTTACGTTTTAGCTTTACGTTTCCTTGCCGCGAATTGAAGAGTTCGGAGGTGGGCGGGCGGAACAAGGAAACCCCAGACAATCGGCGGTCTGGCAGAGCGTCATGTGATGGTGCAATTATTGTGGAGAATAGTACTGCCAGTACCGGTACACGCCTTTATGTGCTCTTAACAAGAAACAAGTACCGGTACTGTACTATGCGTAGTACATTTATTTAAATACCGGTAGGTTATTGAATTAGCGGCTGTGTCCATTGTAGATACCGGTAGCTCTTTTGCACTTGAAAAAATAGCTTGCGATTGTTTAACATGTACAGTACAGTAAAAAAAAACAATCGCAAGCCATTTTTTCATGTGCATCACACAAGTTGTTCAAAATAGGTTCACCCTTAACTCGCAACTTGGCGGTAGGGGGATATCGGCGAGAGTGTCCAGCCAAAAGAGGCTTCAAGCCAGCGACCGACACTCAAGCCGCTGCGGAGAGGCTCCCTGCACGCGCCCCCCCCCCTCTCTTCTCGTCTCTCTTTCACTGCCCCATGCAGACCACGACGACAAGATCGGGCGGTCAGGCGGCTTCCCGCAAGAATAACAGCGCTGGCAACGGCTCCAAGGGCAAGAAGAAGAAACCGCAGCAGCCCAAAAGCAATGGCAATGGCAAGGAAGCTGCTGAGCCCGCGGCCGCCGGTCCGCGACCCGTTGTCCCGCCACCACTTTCCGGTCCTTGGGGCAACCCTAAACCCGCGGCAACTAGCGCGCCCCCACCCGGCTTCGCTCCCAGCCCTCCCAAGCCTACCTCATCTGGCTTCAGCGGTAGGTTGTGTTCCGTCCAAGTTTCGAACATGTTATTGACAATAATGGTAATATTTTTACGCTTGGAACATGCATTGCAGACGGGCATTTGAGACTGCTGCGGCATCGTGCGCTGTTTGCGTTCCGCTTCCTAGTGGGCAAAGCTGTGGAGCTGCAGCTCGTTGCGTCTGACGATAGATATGTTGGTATCTTGGACTGCGTGGATCCGGACGATTTCTCGGTGGTATTGAAGAGCACAAAGCGACTGAGTAGTGGGCAAAACGCCACGCCGTTTGAGGACGGCAGTACCGTCATCTTCAGACGCCAACAACTGGCGCATTTGGTAGCGGACGGCTCGGTCAACTACACAGACGGCGTGTTCGCGCCAGGAGCTGCAGCCTCGGGTGGAATTCGCACAGACACGGAGATCAGCGGACAGAAGGGAGAACATTTGTTCGGACGGGAGCTGGAGGCTGCCAGCTCGTGGCTGGACCCTGCGTTGGACACTGGCTCCCTCGAGGACCCATCGTCCAATGGCCGACGTAAGAGCCATGGCTGGAACCAGTTCGAAGCCAACGAGAAGCTCTTCGGCGTCGTGTCGACGTATGACGAGAATATTTATACGACCAAGCTGGACAAGACCAAGATCTCCACAGAGCAGTCACGTGCGGCTGAGAAACTGGCGCAGGAGATTGAGCGTCAGTCGGCTGCTGGGAACTTCCATCTGCAGGAGGAACGCGGACAGGCTGCGCGTGGCGGGAAGCACGCGAATGACATGGATGAAGAGGCTCGGTACAGCTCCGTGGATCGCAGAGGCGCTCCCCCAAATGGTGACGCGTATGTGCCTCCGGCCATGAGGAACGCGCAGCGCCAATCCAGCGGTGGCAAGTCTCAGACGAAGGTGCCAGTCCCAGCTCCTCCTTCAGAGCCGGCACCCCCTGTTGGAACTCCTGCGCCGGCGCCACCGGCTGCGCCTAAGCCTCTGTCTTTTAGTGAAGCGGTTACTGGTCGATCAGCCGCCGCTGCACCTAAGGAAGCTTTAAAAAGTCAGCTAGATGAGAAGAAAGTGGTCGCTGCTTCCCCAAAGAAAGAGACGCCGTCTGTACAAGTAAACGGTAAGGACGCCAAGCCCGCTGCAGCTAAATCGAAGGGAAGTCCGAAGAAGAAAGACACTGCTAGTGGTAAGGAGAAGACGGAGAGCAAGAATGAGCCCAAAATTGAGAGCAAATCGACGTCCAAGACGACTACTACCGCAACCACGAAGAAGGAAGAGACACCACAGGCAACTCCGAAGAAGGGATTGAACCCGAACGCCAAGGAATTCAAGCTGAACGCTTCAGCAGCTGAGTTCACTCCGAGCTTCACAGTGCCACCGGCAGTAAAAGAGCATGTGTCGTCGCCCTACCGTGGCGGCTCGCCTGGTCACATGCCTTATCCTCACCCTGGTATGGGATACCCTCCACCGATGCAGGAGGAATGGATGTACGATAGTTTGGGTGGAGAAGAAGGCGGGGAGATGGGAATGCCTCCTTACGGCTACGGAGTGCCGATGGGACCCAATGGAGTGCCCATGATGTACCCTCCCATGATGCCTCAGCAGAATATGCGCATGATGGGTGGCCAACGCGGTGGCTACGGCTACCAGCAGCCTGGATATAACCCCCGGAGTTACTTTTCGCCACCTCACGGTAGCTTCCCGCCGTACGCGGGTGTAGGTCCTCAGCCCCCTCTACCCCCCACGCCCAGCGGCGATGAGACCCCTGTTGACAGCCCACCAGCTCCCCCCGTGCCTGACACGGCACCTGAAGTAGACGCGACTACTTCAAACTCGAAGCAGCAGCCATCGGCTTCCAAAAAAAAGTAGACGAGATGTTAGTTGGGCGCGCGATCGCGGCAAAAGCACGAATTCAAGAAAGAGGATGATCGAGAGAGGATGTCAATTGCGTCTATTGCGGGTTTTGCGTGGAAAGTATCCATGATACAATATTGCATCTTTTGCTCTTGTGCTCAGGAAGACAGACGCTTTTCAGACTATTTTTGGTCTATTTGAAGCGACGTTGCTAGCTTCTATCATTAATGAGGTATTAGAGGATTGCAGCGTTGACACCCGGGCCATGTTGCCTCCCGTTCACAATTACTCGACTGGGCTAGGAAGTGATCACCGAGGCAGTGGAGTAAACGGCGGCTTCTTCAACGACAACAACAGGAAACAAGCCGTTGCTGCGGGTCTTTTCTCTGCAAGTCGTGTTGGGCATCAGTCCAATGGCGGTGTGTCTGTAGGAGGAGCATCGGATCGAATGACAGAGCGCGTGCATGCGCTTGAACGCGATAACGAACGCTTTCGGGCAGAGTTGCAGCATCTTCGGCAATTTTACTCAAGCAACCAGCAACACGAAAGTGACAAGGTATGAGTGATCCTGTTCCCTTAAAGTGGTAGTGACGTAAGCAACTAAACGCTCGTTTGAAACCAGCTCTCAGTCGGCAAAGTTGCTGAAGATCTGCAACGGCTCGCGCATTCCTTCAATAGCAAGCTACAAGTAGACTTGAGCCAGCAGCAACGTGAACAGCAGAAGGCAGCGTTACTCTTCGCAGAGATCGCACGACTTGGACATCGAGTGGAGGGGCTGGAAAGTGAGCTAAGAGGTGTCGTCGATGATACTCAGCGGAAATTTGAGTCCCAGGAGCAACATGCACAGTTCATGGCGTCTGTCAGCTCCAAGCAGCAGCAAGCTCTATCACCAATCCGCAACACAGAGCTCCAGCGACAACTGAAAGACATGCAGGATGCGATGGTCCAGATGCGCAGTGAACTGGATGCAGACCGCAGTGCTCGGTGGAAGAACGACGCTGCTATCGACACAAAACTGGATGCTCAACTCGAGCGATTTAACTCGAAGTTGATGGCTGACAAGCGAGATTTAGTGCGTGCACTTGACGAGCAGCGACAACTCGTAACAGGCGCGGATTTCCAACGCGTGACTTTACATATGCGTGAATTTTCACGTGTAAATGACCATCTATTGGCGATGGAACGATGGCTGCACAGCGAATTCGGACAGATTAAGAGAGTTTTCCAAGCAATGGCCGGTGATGTGGATGCCCGCTTTCAGTGTGTGCTAGAGGAGATTGCCAACGGAATCAAGATGTGGCACGCAGCACAGACACGACAGGAAGAAGACTTGAGCCAGCGACTTCACGACCTGGAGGAGGCTGTGCGAGCTGTAGCCGTCGCTATGCAACGCAAGCTTTTTACGCTAGAGGAAGTGATCCCTCTGGAAGTTCAAGCGCGACAGAAGAACGACGACAAGCTGCAAAGACGTGTGGAGGATGTGGTGAAGACATTAGGCCATGCTATCGAAACAAATCGAGAGAAGTACTTGCCACAACAACAGTCTACGCTTGCTCAACGAGTGCACCAACTGGAACAGAACCTGCGAAACTCTTCAGCAGAGATCCAAACTGCGCTCGTACAGCGCGTGAATCAATTGGAGCGCACCCAGCACAACACTTTAGACGAGGTGAGTATGCAGCACAATGCGATGAGGGAGACCATCCAGGCTTTCATGGAAGATTCAGACGCGATGCTGGTCAGGTTGGCTACTGCTGTGGAGCAGGAACGCATTAAGGGGATACAACTGGTCACAGCTCGAGAGGCAGCTCCTCTTGAAATACGCCAACAATTGGCAGCTGAAACGGAACGCATGAGGGAAGAACTGAGCGCTCTTCAAACTCGGACAGCGTTGCATGAACAGGAGTGCCGTCAATCCGGTTCAGTGGTCGTACCCGCGACAGAATCTATGGCGGTGGCAACATATTCGAACGAAGCAATGGGATTGGAGGCCAAACGTGTCAAGGAAGAGCTAAACGCTCTGCAAACCTGGGCAGCCAAGCATACACAAGAGTGTTGTCCTGTAGTAGCAGCGTCCACTGTCGTAGGAGCCCATACGATTGGAGAAGCTGAGAGCAAAAGTTCAAGGGAAGACGTTGAGGCTCTACAAGCATGGATGACGGTGCACGCTGAGGAGTGTCGTCACTTCTTCGACTTCCTCAACTACTCGATGGATGATATTCGACGTGAACGTGTTGTGGTGCGATGCTTGGACTCTGTAATTGATCAAATTATTGAGACACAGACCTTGGGGCACTTGAATACCCTGGTGAAGGACGCTAATGGGGCTATTAGACAGACTGCGGTGGGTTGGCCTGCATCAACTGTGACTCCAACGTCATTGTTGACGACAGCACCTCCCATATTCAATGCGACACGTAGCCGACCAACCCGTGCGCAGTATTCGTTGCAATTGCCAGGACAGGGATACACCGAGCCAGCGGGACACAACGCACAGAGCCCAAAGAGCTTAAAGAGTGAGGGCGCCTCGGACATGCTGGACCTGTCGACCACGACGTTGTTCGCTTCGACCGATGAAGAGATTAATGTGAATGCTGTACAAATGGATCGCGTAAGCGAGAATGATGCAAGTGGAGAGGAGAGAGCGGAGGCTTCGTTGCCGTATGAGCATTATTCGGAGAGAGTTGGCAGTGCTCATGACCATGAAGGCAATGCAGGAAAATATGCCAGACACCAGACAACTAACGACGACAAAGAGGATGAATACAGCATGGACACGACACAAGACGAGGAGTCTACTATCGCCCTCGCTACGCGGCCTCAAGATGAGTCTCAAGACGATTTGCAACAGGATCTTCAACCGAGTGCACAACACAACAAATCACCAAGTGAAGAGGAGCCATTGACGCTGGATCTGTAACATCACAGTCCATGACCGACGAAAGATCAAGAGACTCATAACGCACATATCTTAAAATTCCTATTGGATCTGCCCTGAAGTGGTGCGTCGCATGGTCTTGACGGTCATCTGTGCCGAACAAGACGCCACTACCGCCAAGTCGCGTTCTGACGTCGCCTGGAACTGGTCCTGCGGCGGCGTAATGGGGACGTACCAGCCCCACTGTGGACTCTCCGTCTGCTGAGTGTCCGCGTCCGATTCGTTCACAGCTGCCGCCCCCACTGTCGCGTCCAGCTGTTGCTGCGTTACGCTCTTGCGCAATCCGCCCGTAAGCGCTCTGTGCTGTTGGAAGGCGTCCTCGCAGCTCTCGGCCACATCGTCACGCGTTTCGTCGTCACTGTCACTTTCCTCCATCCGTCTATCTCGCCTACTACGCGGAGGTGAATCGTCCTCAAATACTTGCGTCAGACTGCCGCCGTGCTCGTCGCACCAGCTCACGGCGGCCGACAATTTGCCGTCACTAGCCGCTCCGGACGAGCATTTGCGGGACAGAGACGGCGAGCCTTTGCGGCGAATAGGCAGCGGTCTCCTTTGTCGAGTGGAAGCAGCAGTGTCTGCTGTATCGGGAGCGTCATTTACATGCTCCACCTCCGCCTCGGCCAGCTCCAGTGCGTTCAGATATGTGATGACGGACACAGCAGTGGCAGCGGCAGCAGCCAGCACCGGATGGTCCTTGAACCACTGCACACCACTTGAGAGCTCCTTGGCCGTGGGGAAGAAGGAGTGCTGCAGCGCGTGCGGCATAAGGATGATGTGCGCAAAAGAGGAGAAATGCGAATGACCAATGGTTTAACACCGTTTCGAAAAGGCGGAGTGGGACCATAGTGAAAGCAAGAATTACCGAAAGAGAAGCCACTTCAACATGGGGTAAGGCAAGGAGGTTGCCTCAGCTGTGACTACCTGGTCAAAAATGGATGTTTCGAAAAGCTGGAAAGTGAGTGCTCTCGTAAGTTTCTTTATTTTTGTGCTGAAGCGTTTTCTCCGGCGCATTACACCAGCAACCACATTATTGGAACCCCGTTCCGTGAACACACTTCTGACCGCTGTGACTCTTTGAAGGTAAAATGAAGACTGAATTATTTAAGTGCTAGCGCTGCTCTCCCAATACGTATTCCAACACACATAACAGTTGCACTTCTACCAACCAAGTACTGTACATATGTAGAAGAAAGCTATACATGTACATACATGTATATGTAAAGCTTCTTTCTTCATTTCTTCGTGAAGGCGTAGCTACCTTTTACCGAAAGCTTTCTAAAGTTTTTAAAAAGTTACTGATAAAGTCTTTCTACCAGATAGTCATGAGATGAAAACAATAATAGCGACACACACCACTACCGGTATCCAGCCGGTCAAGTACTGATGTATCGCTTTTCGCAGGGAACACTGTTGAAAGAGACCAGCTGCCAGCCGCCAGAGAGAGAGAAAGAGCGCCAAAGCGAGCGACGCTAAAGTCCCCTGACCTACGTACCCATCTGCTGTGCGTGCACTTGTCCTCCCCCTCCCAGCTACCCCTCACTAACGGCGTGTCCCCCCATCTCCAGACCATGGCTGACTACGAGGAAGAATCTGACTGCTGCCCTCTGTGCATGGAGGAGCTGGACATCACGGACCAAACGTTTAACGCATGTCCGTGCGGCTACCAAGTGTGTCTCTGGTGCTGGCACCAGATCAAGAATGAGTACAACGGTCTGTGCCCTGCCTGTCGCCAGCCCTACGCTGAGCTTTCGAAGCAGAAGAACCCGCTGGACCGTGAAGAGTAAGTCGTGTTCTGCCTAATTTCTACCTCATTCTACCGTTAACCGACTAACTGGGGGCTACTGTGACCGACAGTGTGGTACGCCGCACTAAGCAGCGTAAGCAGAAGGAGAAGATCGAGCGACGCTCTGCCGCGCAAGCAAAGCAGACGACGGTGAACCGTAAGAGTTTGCAGAACGTGCGCGTAATGCAACGTAACCTGGTTTACGTCATCGGACTACCCGTGCACTTCGCCGAGGAGGACATTTTACGCTCTAACGAGTGCTTCGGTCAGTACGGGAAGATCGTTAAGGCTGTGGTGAACAAGAGCCACTTGAATACGGACAGAGCCAACGCCACGGCCAGCGCCTACATCACGTTCGCCAATAAGGAGGACGCGTTGTGCTGTATAGTGGCAATAGATGGATATTACCTGGACGGGAGTCAACTACGGTACGCTCTACACTACCTTTGTGAAGGAATAAGGGGGGAAGTCTGACAGGGTAGAACCCATCTTGTTTGTGGGTGTGGGTAGAGCGTCGTTCGGAACGACCAAGTATTGCAACTTCTTTTTGCGTAATATGCAGTGTAACAACCCGGATTGCCTATATTTGCACGAGCTGGGAGACGAGGACGATAGCTTCACGAAGGAGGAGATGCAGTCTGGTAGGAGACGATCAATTCTCACAGGTGAAGATTCTAAGCGAGAGCTGACCAAGACTGTGTGTGACTGTAGCTTTACATTCTGGGAAGGCATTCCGGGATATGTCGATGGCAAATGGGCAGATACACGAGCGGGAAGGATCAAGATTTCCACCGCCCCATAGACCCAGTGCACCGACCAGAACAGCCTCAGCAGCGAATGTTAGAGCGCCGTCCCCAGCCCGAGGGACGGCATTGGTCAGATCACACAGCGAAGAACCATATGGAGACATACAGCGACATGCACAGAGCGCAGCGGCGATTTCTAAACTCAGACAGGCCGCAGGGGATTGCATCAATAGTTCAGGGTCTCCGTCTCCGCATCATGTTGACAGAGCAGCAACACACAGCACAGAGTATCCTCCTCTGAGTAGAGGGCATTCGTACAGCAATATCGTAGCGGGTGGACACAGCAGTAGCAGTCTTGCAGGGGCAGCGCCTCCAGCCCCAGTCGATCCAGTACCAAACAAGAAGCCAGACTTACGCGTAGACACATCCCGAGAAGAAGACAAAGAACATACAACAGAGGCGGCGGTAGGTCCGTTGGAAGCGCTAAAGTTGGCGACAGGGTCGTCGACAGAGCAGCCGGCGTGGGCACAGCCATTCCCGACCCCAGCAATATCCCAGAACGAGAGTGAAGAGACAAATACGGCCGACAGCAGTAGTGCAAGTGTTTTTAGTCCGTTTGGGCTCGGCTTTGACGGTGGCATTCGACGTGCCAGCAGTGCGGTAGAGCTCACGCCAAAGACTCCAGTGTCTGGCGACGTATGGGGGTCGTCGACCGCATCCGACGCTACGCTGGACTCGTTCCCGTCTGCCACTTCAGCGATGTCTGCATCAGCGAGTTCGTCCTCGTCGTTTGCATCTATTGACGCGATCTTCAGCCAGCGGAACGACTCGTCCGAGGCACTCGCAGGGCTGCTCGGTGTCCAGTTGGCTCCCAACCCATTGGCACAACCTCTGGCTGCACCAGCTAAGGATGCGCATACCTCTCGGTTTTCATTCGCGAACCTTGCAGATGCTGGTCGTGGTGCGTTGCAGCAGTCAGGTGCGCGCTACGAGTTGCTGGATGGAACGACAGTCAACAACCGCAGTTCGTTTGGCGGATTCGACGCTCCACGCTCCGGAAATACGTCGACTTCTTCAGGGTTCCCTACGACGACGGACAGATCTGGTTTCCCACCACTTGGGAGCTCGCAGCACCATATGCCGCCACCGCATCCTCCCAGAAGTTCCTTTGGGAATGACTTCCGCAGCAATGATCTCCCTCTCGGTGGGAGTAGCGCTCTAGGTGGAGAGTCTGGCGGACTGGCGTTCCTTCAGCAGATGCTACCGAATGTCAACATCAGCTTTGGAGGTGACTATCCTAGTTTATCTGGGACGGAGTCGAGCGGAGTGGGCGCCACGACTCCGCCTACTCGCAGTGCGAGCACAGGTCGCGGGCGAAACGCAGGGCGTCGACTGTTCGAACGCAGTCAGAGCGCTGGCGGCGGTCTGGTCTCGGCTGATGCGTGGGATGGTGGGAGTCTGAGCTCGCTTGGGTTTGACGGACAGTCGAGCGCTAGACGAGCATCGAGTGGATCGTCGTTCTATGATCCGACCTTAGCTTCGCAGTCGTCCAGTGGATTTTCGAGCAATTTTTACGGCTTCAATGCCACGAACTCGAACGAGAGCGAAAATGACCGTCTGCGTATGCACAGCGACTTCGGTGGCGACGCGTACCGTCGCTCTGGCTCGTTGGTCAACAACAGTTAGCCAAGATGCTGAATCTACGGACTTCCTTATCACCTGAGCGCAGGTTACAGTATTACACACAGTCGGAAGGCGAATGGAGGACGCAAAAAAACGAGGATGAAGTTATGAGTCCCGTGCCAGAAGACAAGCAGCACACAACACACACAACACATACAAGATGATATGAAATGACGCGAAACACAACATGATAAAAATGGGACTAGGAGAGCACAAACTCTTCTCTGGAGAGCGACTATTGTGGTGAACAAGCTTTCAAGATGCCACACAACAACACACACACACATATATGGCAGACACAGTTGAGCTAGCACAAACACGGGTCGCTTTTTATGTCCCTTGCGAAGTCCGTGTTCTTGAGTTTCTTGGTTTGTCTGCTATAGTTTTAGCGACGTTTCAAGGGCCGAATGGGCATTTGTCCACCTCTATTTCGAAGTAGGTTGAGCACTTTTGTTGTTCTTGAGCAAGATGTGAAGGCTAACTCTCCAGTTGTCTCTAATGTAGACGATGCGCAAAGACCTCTTCCAGCACGACGATGACAATAACGAGAATGCAAAGCTTACGGCTGGCTCTGAAGGCGACATCAGTGCGAGTGACTTGGACAACCCTGAGAACGAAGTCGAGCAACTACACTACGATTTCGGAAAATCAAGAGAAGGAAGCCTGTGTGAGGAAGAGACTAGAGAAGAAAATGACCTTCATGTTCATAACTCAAACGGTACCAGTGGAGATTGTGGCGAGCCCGAGCAGTCTGATGATGGCGATCAACTGCTAATTAGTAGGGGGTTCGTGGCTGCATGGATACTGGCAAACTTTCCCAACATCACTAGAGAATCGGAGCTCAAGTATCAAGCCGAGCACACAGTCGACGATGTTGCAGAAGTCAGAATGAAGCCTACGAGCTCGGTCTGTGATACTGGACGATGTCTATGCGAAGAGTGTAGCACCTTCCTTGCCGTTTTTATATGTGAAGACTGCAGCCTCGCCCTCTGCTTCCGATGCACAGATGCCATCCATATTGTACGCAGCGTCTGCTGCTATCTCGCATCTGAAAGCTAGGAATTGACAAGAATCTGCTTCGTGGCAACAGGTTCCGTCGCTTTCGGCACACAAGATTCGTTTCGGTCGATTTAGCAGTGTTAATCAAGTAGCTGAGCCACAGGAAGCCTCAGAGGTGTCCTCATCCCCCCAAACTCCCGCAGCATTTGCCACGAAGACACGATCCGAGTCTCGGCTGTCACTTTCCGCTGGGACGAACATTTTCTTTCGAGCGCCAGAGTGCTCGCGTTGGTCACGTGAACTACTTCACGGCACGTTAATAAGTCAGGACCCTGCCACGACCTTAAGCGGAGGCACTTTTTATCACCGTGTAGTCTGGTTACGAGGTGTAGAAGCCCTACCCAACGGTTTCTTTCGTGCAGCTTTGGCACTGCCTGGTTGGGATATTAGCAGCGATCGTGACGTCGACAGTGGCGAGACCTATTGGCCGCACGAAATCGGAGTATTCCCGACGCAGCTTGGTGCGTTACGTGCTGTCGTGACAGCGGAGCGGATCGCACGGAGTAAATTCCGACGCGAACTGGAAGGGGGACGCATACATCACTGGCGTATCGGACTTGAGGATTGCGGTGACGCGGAGCTGGAAACATTTCCATCTTCTGAACTACTGGATGAGGTCGTTACTGAGACTGCAGCAACACTTGGCAGCGATTTTCACGTGCGACTTTGGCGTCAGGATGATGTGAGATTCCATCAACAACTCGCTCTAGGGACGTGGAACTTCCGCAAGTGGATGAACTCGATCGGACGTGCTGGTAATCTACGCGAGGAAGACGCCGTACCGTTCGAAGTTGGTATAGCTAGTCGTGACTTGATGTTTGAGGAAGAAGTGGAGAAACCAGTGCCCACGCCTTGGCCCCCTGCCACTCGCATTCGCTGCTTCATGATACCGCAACACGACTTGGTGCTCCCCGAACGCGTGCGTCGACAGCATCTGCGAGCGATCCTGGAACAATTGCTGTTTGTGTATGCAGGTTTTGCTTGGCGACTGTGGCGTGAGTACGTGAAACGGCATCGTGAGCGAGAAACGCAGCAGAATCGAGAACGCGCTGCTTGTGTATTGCAAGCTTGGACTCAACGGGTAGCTGAAAGAGAGCGTCAAAGAGCACGTCAACTCCTACTTAGCAAGACGTTAGGGTCTTCAATAGATGCACTGGAACTCTACCGACGTCGACAGATCGAAGCACGGAAGCTGTACGCATTCCTTACTCGGCAGATGGAAGAACGGAAGTGTATGGCGTTAAGACGATGGCGTGAAGCTGTAGGACCTAGTGACCCTCCACCTCCACCAGCTATAACGTGGCATCCTAGTTACGGAATGAAGACAATGCTACCTAAACTACCGCGTATGGGAGCTCGACGACGCACAGCACACGACAAGTCGGTTGCTCCTGCAACCCAGGTTATCATCGAAGACATGGCGACTTACAAGTCGTTCAAAGGCAACCATGCTGGCCCAGCAGATACGTCGTACTGGGTCATTCGAGCTCGAGTTCTGGCTGGAGCGTGTCCTATCGGTCCTGCCTTCCGTGAAGCACGACGACTTGTGTCACGCACGGACTTTGCTACGAGTGTACTCTTGCAGCAAATTAGTGTGTTCCTGTGTCTAATGGAACCCGAAGAACTCCAAAGTGTGGAGACAGATTCCAACGCCGCTGATTGGAGTTGTGAACGTCAAGTTCGCGCTAAGTATCGAGCTCTGTGTACGGAGCTGAGAGGCGCCGAGACGATCAGCAAACGTCATGTTGCATTAGCACAACAGGCCCTGATCGAGCTCGACGCAGACGTCGCTACTGCCTCTGCTGTTGCAGTGGGGAGTTCTGGAACGAAAGAAACCAGAGTGAGGAGAGCATCGATGTCAGTGCAACAACTACAAGACGAGGATGATACTGACGAAGCAAAGATGAGAGAAGCACGTGACGCGCTGCAACAAAAGCTCCAACTGGCTGAACAACAGGCTGCCAAAGCTTCACAAGAGCTTGCAAGACTGGGTATGATGCAGATCGAGTTCTTGTATTTCCCAATTAAGCATGACAGTGTTCCAGACAGTGACAAGTTGACGTCTTTCCTCGAAGAACACGTCGAGCCGAGGCTCCGTGCCGGTAAGAACCTGTACGTATTCAGTCGCCTTGGCCATGGTCGTACGGGCATCGTGTCGGCGTTGCTACTCGGTCGTGTGTACGGAATTACAGCATCGGAGGCGCTGGATCGAGCGCAGGGAGTCCACGACTGTCAGCGTCCAGGAGCACCACGAGGCTTGAGCTTCTGTTCCCCAACTACCGCATCTCAAATAGCGTTCGTGAGACGAGCATTGGCACGCTCCATGGATCCTATCTACGCTCCGTTGGTACTTGAAAACTCAGCCGAGGGCTTCCGGTCAACGCGAGTCCAGCAACGAGGGCTGCTAGCAGAGCCATATATGAAAGACGAAGGGTTTATGATTAGCGCCGTCGAGGACGCTCAAGCACGAGAAGGGGAAGCTTTAGAGCAAAAGCGTCTAGAGCGCATCGCTCGACGTGAAAGTACAGCTGCAGCGGTGCAGCGTGAGCGTCGCAAACAGAAGAATGAACACGAAAGTATGGAGATCGAAGAAAGTAGTCAAGCGACTCGAGAAGTGATGGCAAGTATATGCAAAAGCATAGAGGACAGTTGAGAGCAGAAGTTCATTATTAAGGGTTTATAATATGCAGCGGAGTTCTACGGCTCGATCGACCGTGGCTTACATGACGCTGCACTTGGCACCACACGCTGGCTCCAGATTCTCCACTTCGGCTTCGGCCTTCAGCTCGGCTACGTCCTCCTGCTTCATCATCTTGGAGGATGCCGGCGCATTAGACGTGGTAGTAGTCGCCTTCAAAGTGGTCTTGGGCGAAGCTGCCGCCTTCGGAGACAGCACCACAGGTGCAGGTGCAGGACCGTTGATGGCGGGTGTAGGAGGGAAGGTTGATGCGTCGGCCACAACCGTCTTCGGCTCATTAGACGCTGCTCTATTAGCTGTAGTCACTGGATCGGCCTTCACTGAGGAAGTCTTTGTAGTCTCAGCTTTGAGATCTTCTTTGACAGGCTCAGTCTTCGTGGATTCAGCTTTCACGAGCTCAGTCTTGGTCACTTCGGTCTTAGCCGGTGATGCAGCTGGTGCAGTTTTCACCGGCGATGGAGCAGGAGAAGCTTTAGCTTTCGCCTCCACAGTAGCAGGCTTCGGTGGTGAGGCAGGAGAGGCCTTTTTGGTGTCCGCAGGCTTCGGTGGCGAGGCAGGAGAGGCCTTTTTGGTGTCCGCAGACTTCGAGTTGGCAGAATCCGCAGGTACCGCCCTCGAAGCCTCATGCGTGGAAGTAGGCGCACTACTTGTCGAGACAGTCGCCTCCGTTTCGGGGTCTTCGTCATCCTTCACAGCTGGAAGCCGTGCAGCCACGGCAGCAGGATCGACAGGACTCGCCAGTCCATTTGTCATGGAGCTACTACGAGGACTCGCGGGGTTTGAGCCGAAGCCAGCGATACTACTGGAGCGACTCATAGCGTCAACATCGGAGAACTCACTACTGTCAATACGGTCTGCACGCCCGAGCTGGTCCACCTTTGACGGACTGAGTGCCTCCATGCTGCCGCGACGAGCTTGCGGGTTCTTGATGTACTTGGTCGTCTCGGTCTTCGGCTTCCCGTCAGCATCGACTGAAATGTGGAAGCTGAAGGTGAGACTCGTGCCCTTGGCACCACAGGTGACAATACCGCCGGGTGTGTCGCTCTTGGGTTTGGCAGCATGGGTAAGTGGTTGGTTAAGCGTCTTGCGGACACGATTCGAGTCGACGACGCGGAGGTTAAGACCGTCGTCGCCGTATTGAACATCAGTGGTGTTTGTGCAGCTTTCCTTCTCCACCTGAATATACATCTCACCTTTGGTGGCTGAGAGTTGCAGACTGACACCTTCACGTTGCCCTACCACCTTGTTGTTAAGCGAGTACGTGCTGCCATCCTTTCCGTCTGAAGTTCGAAGCACGAACGGAGTCTGGTAGGTCAGTGGGGTGCCGTTTGCCTGTTGCTTGTCTCCACGAATTGGGGCACTGTAGTTGCATAAGGTGAGCAGAGTGAACTGGAAGGCATTTCAAAGTGACGTACATGATGAACTCGGCCTCCGTGAAACGGTCCTTGACATCATCCTTCACTGGGGGTACCACAAGCAGTTGGGTCTGCGCCTTACCGGGTAGTTCAAGAAACCCCAGGAAGGACGGAGTGCTCTCGATAAACGCCGACTTGGTCTGCAGCTTGACGACATCACCGAATCGGATGAGCCCCTTCGTGCTGCTCATTGTTGCTGAAAGTCTACGCACTAGTCTGGGGTTTTGGCAAAAGCGCTGGAAGTTCAGGAATGAGAAGGAGGAGGGTAACACCTCCCCGACCGTTGACGCAGAGGAACGCCAGCAACAGCTAGAAATGCCTATTGTTGGTCTGCTATCTATAAAACACGTCTCCTTCGTCTGAACAAGTAATAGCGAGGGTGGAGAATTTGACCCAGAATAGCTCACGTGAATGTTTACCCTTTATTTTTAGTCAAGCTGTTGCTGGACTGCACTATTTAAGTGCTGAAGTAGATAGTAGTGCTGCCTACATGTAAGCGCTCATTATTTAAGGGATTTTTAACGTTATAAAAAGCACAAGTTTTCAAACAAACTGGTAAGCTGTCGACTATTAATACTACAGTTTTAGTACACGGTTTAGAAGAAGCATTCAGTTCTCCTTAACCCCTTAGAGCATCTCCACCGGTGTGTCGCTATATCTATAGACTCGTTGCCTTCCGATTGGCCGGAATGTTTTTAGCGATAGACACCGAGAGGCATCACTCACCAATCTGTCGCTATGTGGAGAAATCGTCTTCTGCGAGAAGCTCTTGACGACGAGAAGAGGCGTACGTCTGCTCGCTACTTTTGACCCCTCGCGCACGAAAAGAGAAAACACGGCGGTTCACAGCCCGGCAAGGCTGCAAATGTCGACAGAGACTTCACTGCGGCTATTAAGATGCTTGTGCGGCGAAGTATCGCCGCACTAGCATCCTGGTACTATCGTACAGTATGACTGCAAGATTAGCGTCCAAAGGTTGTCCGCCCTCTGATCGGCCCCTGCGATTGGTTAGCGCACCACGCCGTGCACAGGGCGGCGTCTTCCTTGTCCGACCAAGCTTTTCCTCGAGGCATTGTTCGTTTGCAAGTGATCCAACCTCCTATAGATTTTAGTCGCTATGGCGTCCGAAATAGCGACCGAAACCCCCCGGTAGCTAAAAAATTGGCGATAGAGACGCCTGGTGAAACCCCAGTAGTTATCAATTTGAGCTCTTCAGTCGCTATATAGATATAGAGCCCCACCGGTGGAGATGCTCTTAGTTCCTTTATGTTGGATCATCCAACATAAGGGGTGTTTACCCTAATTCACTTCTGTTGCACCTTTTATTTTATGTTGGAGGTACAACATAAGCAAATCTTATACCTGAATTTTGTATGGGGCAACGGTCCATACCCCCCCTTTCCCCGCTATAATGAAATGAAGTCATTGATATGAGTGTGAAACGGTCACATGCACAGGCTTAGGTTTAGTTTGGTTGAATGAGTTAGAAAAGGGAGGCACCCACTATCGAGCGAGTGGCCACCAGCCACCAACCTCCTCACTCTTCAAAACGACGGCCGATAGCAACATGGTTGCGCCGACACCCAAGACACCGCGTCACCACCTCACCGAGCAAGAAAGGCGCCTCTGTCGCGAGGCTCTGCTATATGAGCGTCACGAGCGCCGCATTCGACGGACAGAGCAGAAGAGCGGCAGATGAAGCATGGCAGACGAAGGCGAAGAAGGCGACAAAGAAGAAGGCTGCCAAGCGCACAACGGCAGATATGGAGGTGGCGCAGTATAAAGGTCTGTATATTCCTTCAGCAAGTGCTCAGGTTGCAGACACGGCGGGCGAAAAAGAGGGCTCGCGAAACCAGACGATTGCTGAAGCGAAGGAGACGATAGAGACAACCGCGATAGCGGATGCGATGGAGGTGGAAGCAGACCACGAGACGGAGGTGACAGAAGTCGTCGCGGACATGGTTTTGAGCGTTGAGACTGCGCTGCCTGCCCAACCGTCTGGTATCGCGTTAGCTACTACTGATTCCAGTGCTGAAAAACGAAAGCGTAGTACTCAAGTGCCGACAAGAGGGCATCGCCGCGCTCTCCTACAAGAAGACAGCGATGGCGACGATGACACGGTGCGTTTTGTTTGTTTATCCAACCTAGAAGGATTGTGGCTGACAACATGTCTAACATAATATCCAACGTACGTGATGTATGGTGAACAGAGAATGCAAGGTGACGAAGACGAGAGTGTTTACGAAGCAGACGTTGTGCACAGTGTACCTGCGTGTGTTATTGACACAGACCCTAACTTTATGGACGAAGGAGCTGACGAATGCACCGGGCTCAACTCCGACGAGGACCCAGAGCTTCGTGAGGAACCTGAAGACGAAGAGGATGCTGCTGACGATAGTTGGGACGGTGACTGGGACCTTGGAGAGCTGACAGATGAAGATTCGGACCACGACATCGAGGAGCTTCCAGACACGGCGTGGTTATCCGCAGCGAAGAACGCACCACTGATCACTGCAATGCGTACCGATGGCTGGGAGTATGGTACGTTATGTTGGCCGAATCCTACATAATCCTTTCATTTTGTTTCTGAGTTAACATAAAGGCTAACATAGTTTTTGTCCTTGTGTGTTGTATCTAGACGCGACTAAATTTGGACCTGACCCAACGTATGCTGGGTTGTATGATGGGCCATACGGACCAAGTGACAGCGTGCTACGCCTTGGGGACGATCCGCTGGCATTGCTCTTCTTTTTCCTGCCGCCGAAGATTTGGTCCCAAATTGCTGTCGAAAGCAACCGCTATCATACTCAGTCAATCCCTACGAGGGCCCGCTCAATTCGCAGACAGCAACAGCGTAGTGGTGGCGAAGCAGAAGATCTTGCTGAGATCAGACGGCGGTTGTCAGCAGTTGAAGAAATACAAACTTACGAGGTCCTTCAAGTTATGGCATTGCTGATTGCACGTATGTTGGTCCCCATCCGGAAAGGCATTGCAGCGCATTGGTCAATGAAGAAAGTTGGAGTTCTACCGTCAAACCGCTTCAGTCTCGTGATGGGAAAGAATCGTTTTTTTCATATCATGGGATATCTACACTTTTCGAGCAACAAGTCGCCACAAGCCCGTACGGACCGAGCGTGGAAGATTCGACCGGTGCTCGATGTGCTACAGCGAACATTCGCAGAGCTCCCCCAGTCATCAGCTTCGATGAAGCAACACTGCCTTCGCGCTCGCGATACAATCCCATGAGGATCTTCAACAAGGACAAGCCCCACAAGTGGGGGACGAAGGTGTTTGTTGCTGCGTGTGCCAAGACCGCGTACTGCATGAGGTAGCTTGAGGCAAGCTTCGGCTTGCCTTTTTTTTTGGCCCAAGTACTTATGTTGACTTGTCCAACATAAGAATCCTGCGCCATCTGTTGATACAACATAATATTAACATAATCGTCTCTGTTGATGTGTTTGCCTGCTAGAATTGAGATTTATTGCGGGGCGAAGCCACATCTACGTACTCCTGTTCCAAAGGATAACAACACTGGAGAAGCGGCTGTACTTCGAAACATGAAAGCTCTCTTATCTCCGTCACCGACGTCTCCATGGAGATTAGTCGTCACCGACCGTTTCTACACGTCGGTCAAGCTGGCGCTGGAGCTGCTTCATTATCGGATGTATCTAACGAGGACGATACAGACGGATAGATCAGGTTACGCTGCTGGAGTGATCACTACGAAAAAGAAAAAAAAGGTGAACAGGCGCGAGGTACTGGTGCCTCCGCAAGGTACCATCAAGCTGGCTCAAAACAAGATGTTTTCGCAACTAACTGCTGCCATGTGGATGGACCGTAACCCGGTGCACCTGCTCTCAAGTGGGGGCAGCCGCCAAACTGGCACCGTGAGTACGTACTACATGCATTGAGTTCCCATTTGGGTGTTAGCACTAATTGTATTTGTATTCTAGTGAGACGCATCCACGGAGAAATGACGCCGGTGCCGGCTCCAGAGCTTGTTCGCGACTACCACCGCTGGATGGGTGGAGTCGACGTCCATGATCAACTCCGGTTGCAACGTTACAGCGTGCAACTTTGCTACAAAACACGCAAGTACTACAAGACTCTGTTTCTGGGGCTTCTGGATATGGCGCTTGTGAACGCGTTTATCATTCATCGACACTATCGAAAGGTAAACAACAGGCGCCCGCCAAAACACTTCTCGTTTTTTGAGGAATTGATGGAGCAGCTACTGGCAGTAGATTCAATCGAAGCGTTTGACGAGATTGATGTAAGTCAAATGTTGACCAGTCAACATAACCTCATCTGCTTCAGCAGCCTTCCAACATAACAACTAACTTATGGTGGGCTTGACTGTATTGGACCAGCAAGCGACATCTGCGCAAGATAGAACTGCCCCTTCGCCGGCAAGAGCAGATTCAACACAGCTACAAGGAAGCGCATCGTCAGCTATCGACGGACATTGTTTAGAAGAAAACCCAGATACTGTCGATTGCGAGCAGGGTGTGAAGCGACGCCACCGATCATGCAAAGTCTGTGCCATCTACAAGGTCAAGCCTCGCAAGTTTACGAAATACTTCTGCCCGGAGTGCTCGAACGGGAACAAACGGTGCGTAGCTCGCTTGGTACCCTTACCGTAAGCTTTGGCTAACTCGTTTTGATTTAGTAAATACCTATGCACCGTTCCGCGTGAAGGCAGGGTCAGTACGTGCTTCAGCATTTGGCATGCTGATTGGAACAACGGCAACGACATCCCGCGCGACCTACTGCAAGAGCACAGGACACGTGAACGACCGCCAGCGTCGCGGCCAGGCAAGAAGCGGAGACGCAGACAGCAGGTAGGCGAGAGCGGAGCAAGTGCTGGTGCTGGTGCTGGGGAGTCGAGCGAAGAAGATGATGAAGCGGTGGAGGAGGAGGCGTAGTGGTTGCGCCGTCTGGTCGTACATGTCTATGCAAGGAGCAATCAATTGATACGGCACTTGATCTTTCTTGTTATTGGCTATAATAAATGAACTCACCGCTGCTGGACGTATGCAACAGCACAAAGATAGGCTAATCAATAAACAGTACATATCTTATGTTTATTTATACAGCATAGTTGTATATGATCGTCTCAATGTACTACATAAACCCTCCTTTATGTTGGAGAATCCGTACTATACACACTGGCAAGTCGTTGTTACCACCCCGAACCCGCGCCAAGATATCCGG
This sequence comes from Phytophthora infestans T30-4, assembly GCF_000142945.1. Taxonomy (NCBI): domain Eukaryota; phylum Oomycota; class Peronosporomycetes; order Peronosporales; family Peronosporaceae; genus Phytophthora; species Phytophthora infestans. The sequence continues at coordinate 1,058,083 of NW_003303757.1, forward strand.
ACTTAATTGAAACCCCATACAAATTCCTTTATATCTGTATATGGGACGAGGTCAAAATATACCCTCATATTTGAGGCCGGGAACTAAGGGTTAAAAGCGAAGAAAAGCACAAATGAAACAGTACGTTAGTATGGATATTCATTTTCTCTTTTTTCATCTTGCGCCACTGGCAAAGCTAAAACTAAAATGGCGAGTTCGCTGGCAGAAGGAAACACGACACCTCTTTCCCCCAAGACCCGTGAGCGGGTCGTGTATCCTCTCTCCAGCTCGCTCGTCTTGCTCCTTGTCCCTCTTCTTCTTCTCTTACACAACACACACCGACACGGCTCTCTCGCTCGTGTCGCCTCCCTCACCCACTCACTGCAAATGGAGTTTTCCAACGAAGCTGCATGCTCGGCCAACTCGACCTCGCTACTCCCTCGACTTTGACAGCTTTCCCCCCTCGCAGTGTGCTCTTGCTCTTTGACTTCGTCTGTCGTGGGAACGGGTAGTCGTCTAACAATCTTTTGACCCTCCTTCCACTCTTCTTCGATTAGTTCAAGTGCTCGTTGCCGGGCATGTACGTGAACCCATCAAAGTGAGCCTGCGCACGATGCGTCGCTCCTAGCTCCTGCGTCACGGGCGAATCGCGGGCCATTTCGCGCGTGAAGATGTTGGCAACGTTGCCTGTGTCGGCCTCGCTGCTCACCACAGGCTTGAATGGTGGCTCCACCTCACGTTTCAGCAGCTTATCAAAGTCGATGCTAGCGAAGAACGGGTGGTCCATAATCTCCTGCACACCCGACGGGCCTGAGCCTAATCGCTTGGCCGGGTCTCTGCGTAGCAGACCAGTCAGCAGATCCTTGGCGTCCTCCGAGAAGGCCTGGGTAAATACGACGTCCCGGTGTAGAATATTGTGGAACATGCGCTTCCGGTTCCGGTCGAAAAACGGCGTCTGGCCAGTCATCATTTCATACAGCAAGGTACCGAAGCCCCACCAGTCCACAGCCTTACCGTACGGCAGACCCTTGAGTAGTTCAGGCGCAATGTATTCGGCCGTACCACAAAAGGTCTTGGCTCCATCGGGCATGTCCACGTTTTCCTTGGACAGACCAAAGTCCGTCAGAGCAATGAAACCCTTGTCGTCCATCAGAATATTCTCCAGCTTCAAGTCACGGTACGCGATGTTGAGCTCGTGCAAGTGCGACATCGACATGAGCAGCTGCGCCGCGTAGAAGCGAGCGCGTTTCTCCGAGAACTTGCGCGACTTCCGCAAGTGGAAGAACAGCGAGCCACCGTTGTAGTAGTCCATGACCAGGTACAACTTGTCTTCGTTCTGGAACGCATACCGCAGCCGCACCACGAACGGGTGATCAATGTCACGCAGGATACGACGCTCCGACTTGGTGTGCTCCACCTGGTTCTTCGCAAACACCGACGCCTTCTTCAGCACCTTCATGGCGTAGATGGCGTTGGGGTTCGACGTTCCATCCGGCACCTTCTTGCGCACCAGCATAACCTTACCGAACGCGCCTTTACCGATAACCTTGAGCAGATCGAAGTCTTCGACACTGAGTTTGGAGTTTTGAGGAGCTTGAGCGTTCGACTCGGATCGTCCCTGGTTGGACATCTGCGTGTCCGACCGATTACGAGCTTGTGACATATCCATCGAGGAGTTCGTGGTGGCCACAGCGTCGCTGGCAGTGCGGTTCATGCGCGGGTAGCTCGGAACCGGCTGCGGTGGGGCCTGGTTGTTGGTACGCGGGCCTTCCGTGGCACACTCCGTACACACACGTTGGGCCGTACTGGATCCCGGCAAGAAGAGACGGTCACGCGAGCAGGCGTTGCAGACAGCGCGGTGACACATGCGGCAATGATGGCGACGGTCGAACAGCGTGAAGTGGAACAGACACAAGTTGCAGTGCTTCTCACTGTTGCCCATCTTCGAGTTGTTGGCTTCACGTCGCGTCGACTCTTGCCGTACCAATTGAGGCGCGGCCGGACCGGCACCGTTGACGACCACTGCCGGTGCCGATGCAGGCGGTTCCGGCACAGGTTTCTCTCCAGCCACGTACGTGGTAGCGTCGCGTGTGTCCAAAAACCGGAACAACGCGTCCTGGATCTTGTTGATGCAGAAGGCAGTCACGTAGTAATGGTTCGCGTGGGCACGCGGCGGTCTCCCGGCCGACAAACAGGTACAACCGGTACGATGGGGTGCGTCACCGTCCAGTTTCGTCTGGAACAGTTGATCGTTGCTCTCCCAGTACATCGTACGGTGTGCCAGGATGGACTTGACGGACTGCGAGTCGCCGTCTTCGATACGGTGACTCGACTCGATGAGTGCAATGGCTCCATTACGACGCATCAGCTGGTCGCCCCGAGACTGGAGAAGATACTTGATGAGCACACCGCCGTACGAGTATCCGAGGAAATACACGCGTCTGGCCGCAGATCTCGCGACGTACGAGTCCCATAGTGAGTCCATGTGTTCCTCCGGACTGGAAGATCCGGGAATTTGCAGTCTTTGCTTGCCGTCACGCATCACGATGACGTTCTTGTTGGGATTGGCCACAATGATACCGTAGCCTTCGTCAATAGCCTTGCGGAAGTACTCGAGCATACTTCCGCTCTTGACACCAGCATGGAGTACCAGTCCGCGACTCCAGAGACCAGGATACAGGCCTCGACTGACGGCCACAAAGACCAGAAGCTTCTTACACGTCTCGTAGTTGCGAGACACGAACACATTCGCCTTTACTGGCGCCTCGGGGGTGCTGCTGGCTGGGATGAAGACCTCGCGGAAGCCCAGTTCCTTACGCATCGAGTCCTGCACGTACTTGACGACAGTGTTGATAATCTCGTCCTGGTGTACGGCCAGATCGGAGTCATCCAGTCCCTTGCCCGTAGCCTTGAGGTGGATCATACCCTCGGCGTCCATGGCGTACAGTGGGTGAGAGAAAGGGAGCGCCGCCCCTCGGTTCGCGGACGGAGCTGCCGCGCGCTGGCCAGAGTTTTGGTAGTCGGCCGAGGCGGGCGCCGGCGGCATTGTGCCGTTGGCTTGCCACGACTGCTGCGACTGATAGTCCGAGCCATTGCTGTAGGTGCGTCCCGGTGCGGACGGAGGACCACGCGGAACACCGCCGGCCCCGTTTGCACCGTTAGGGTAGTACTTGTTGCCCCCGACGGGCTCTTTGCTTTTGCTCTTCTTTCGTCCCCATCGAGGGAACCGGAACGACATCTCTGACACTGGCAACAAGATGGACAAGTTAGCACTAGCCAGGGAGGGGGGTACATTTGCACTCAAGCCGCGACGCACCCTAAAACGAGTCTTCTGACTGTTGCTAGTAGCTACGAGGAAGACACACACAGAGCAGAGCGTCGGGTTAGCCTCTCGACTGCGGTGCAGGCGTGTTTTCTCGTGTGAAGCTGCTAAGATTGAGTCGGTGCCCTTCCCCACGTGTTGCACGTACCCTGCCGGTTGTGGAGGCCTCTACCGCCTGGTGCTGTGGTGCAGCGAGAGAGCGAACCCTTGCCGCTACGTGGACCAGATGTCGAAGGAGAGCTTTCAACCTTCTCCTGCTCGCGCCTGGTGGCGTTTGGCCAGCGCAACAATCCGAACTGGACGTCCGTCTATCCGTCGTACGCGAGGCCTCTTCCTCTTGGCTCCAGCCTTGACTCCCCCCTCGCGTCGTCGTTCTGAGCATCCCCTACCCTCATCCATATCGCGCAATTTCATTGGCGAAGACGAGATCGATTCGACGACAAATGCCATAAACGGGTCAGTAACACTGACGCCTTCCTGCTGACAAAAAACCTCGCCCTAAAATGGGAGCATAGCCCAAATTCGGCCAAGCGACACACCTCTTCTAAACTTTAAAGGCAACGACTGCGTCATGAATCATCTCATACAAAGCGATGACAGGCTGCTCCTTTGTGTCTTCGGGAAGAGCGCAGGCACACAATTTTTTTGACACTTTGATCATGAGCTCGAATTGGCGAGAGTAACGCCACTTTCATCAGTTTGTCCATATTTCTTGTCACAATGTCGTAGTCTGGTCACAATAGTCAAACGGAGCGTTTCGTGATTTGAGAGAAAAGGAGTGACTGCCCGTTTATTGGTCAATAACGACAACGATTAGAGCTACGAATACCGATTGAAATTCAACTGGAATGACTGTGGTATTTCGCGACAGATCAGCTCAATTGACACCTGCAAAACCAATATCAACAACCTTCTCGATTTGGCAGAGTTTCTCCTGTGCCAAGTCGGCACAGGATAAAAAAGCAATCGAAACCGCGATCCAGAACTGGGTACAACGCTCTTTTTTACGCAAAGTGCTCAAACTTCTTGTGTGCCCGCAAACAGCACCGTTGCAAGATCATAGCCGTCGCCGGCTTTGTGGACGCCCGGTCGACTCAATCTTAGTATTTCGTAGGCTGTGTCGCTACATAAATCATGTAGCGACACAGCCTGTCTTACTTGCCGTTATGTTTGCCGGTACCAAACTCGAGAGTGCATGCAAAAATGGGCACACCTGGCTCTTCTTCCAGAGCCAGAATAAAACCTCAGTCGTCGTGAAGTCGTGTGATACAAAAATGTCGCTCGAAGCATCTACGACATTCAGACGACTCGGTGCAGATGAGTGTAGCCATCGTGTCACGCACAACAGTCTTGACAGACTAAGATGAAGATGGCTCCGTTAAGCTACACGTACACCCACTCATCCCTGCCTTATTTATCGAGTATTATAGCGTGGGGTGGAAGGGGGGCGGCACTTGTGGTCGGAGTCCGACCACAAGGCCGTTTGCTACTTCTGTGTCAGAGGCAGAGTCTGACCAGGTTCCGATTGCACATTCCAGCATTGTTGATGGCGACTGGCGTCCGCCCGCAGGCTGGTTGCACTTAAAGAACGGAGAGGCGAAGAAGATTATGTTCGGCAAACATTTGGCCCCGTTGCATTCACTGACTTACGTAAATTCACTTTAGTTTACCCTCCTGTGGCACCAGGCGCTTCCTTCGACGCCCGGCTGCTTTACTCCTCGAGCGCTTCGATCGTGCTCTTCTCCTTCCTATCACTATGGTACCGACTGGACTACCACTTCTTTTTTTATCGTCTTTGCGTATGAATCGTCAATTATGGATAAAAGCTGGTCACTCATTTTTCGGACAGCACGCACAGTAGCTGTGGCACGACCTCGACGCGGAACGGCCCAGGGCCGGCGAACACCTCTCCGTCCACGTTCAGCACGTCTTCCACGATCGGCTCGATCACCATGGCCTTGACCTTGTGGTAGCCAACCAGTTTCGACTTTAGGAACGTGTTGCTCAGATAGCGCACGGCGATCTCGGCTGTCTGCGAGATGTTGCCCTTGCGGGAGTAGATCAGATCCAGATTGCCGTCCGACGGGTGCGCGTACTTGGTCTCAAAGTACACGTTGGAGCCGCCAGCCGACGTCAGCTCTGACGAAAAGCTATGCCACTTACCAGCATATTTCTCCTCACTCGCAGGATGAAAGATCGACTCGGCGTCGCCCTTCCACTGCTTGGCAGCCGGGTCCGTGTCGTCGTAGATGCTGCAGCGCTCCACGTGATGTTGGTCCTCTGCAGTGTCGTCCATGATCTCGTAGTAAGTGCGCAGAATCTGCTCGCCTGTGTTGGGGTCGACAGGCACATTATCCGATAGAACGTAACTGATCTTGGCCTCGTGCTTGTGAGGCGCGAAGAGGCCACGTTTGACCTTGAGGTAGAAGTATCGGTGCACGCCCAGCCATCTGGTTGCCTCCGACTCGACAGCGATGTCCGAGCCGATGCCGTAGCTCACACCTGTACACGCAAACTCGAGACGAGTGGAGCCATCGTCGTTGCTGGCTTGGCATGTCATCACGTCGAGCGGGCGGATCTTGCGCTTGATGATGCAGTACACCGACGATGCATGTGTGGGGGTGCCCACACCCTTGCCAAAGGCGTTATCAGTACCAGCACAAATGAGTGACACGGGCGTCGTAGCGACCAGTGTGCGCCACACACTCTCCTCGCGAGAGAACACGCCGTTCATGAACTCATTGACTGTACCGTCGCCGCCGACAAACACGATGGCTTCGTACTTCATATCGAGGTCGAAAGCTGCACCGATGTCGCGTGCGTGCCCGCTGTATTGAGTCTCCTCCACGTCGCACTGGATGTTGGCGAGTTCCAGTAGCGTCCTCCAGTGCTCCCAGACTTTACGTCCGCGGCGACGGCCCGAGTGCGGGTTGACTACCACCTTGATACGACGCGTCACATTTTCGGGCACACGAGCCATCCACTTCACAAACATTTGCAGTGAAGTCACCAGCTTGGCAGCTGTGGTTTCGTCATTGAAACGCAGAGTGATGGTGCGGTATCGACGCATGAGGCGACGGTGCTCCTTGCCTCTGCCTGGCAGCATGAAGTGCACGTCCACGCTGGTCTTGCTGCCGGGCGTAAGCGACGCAGCGAGCAGATCGTCCTTGAAGATCTGGAACTCCTTGGTTTTCTTGCGGAAGAGCGACACGCGCTGGCAGTTGAGGCCGTCGCGGTCCACCTGGACGGTCATTTTGCGCCAGACCGAGCCGATCTGCATCTCCATCTGCGCCGACATGACGCACTGCTCGGGGAACTCGCGAAGACGGTGCGAGTGCATTTCACGCACGATTTCGCGCGCTGATGCCGCGGTGGAGAAACGGAATTGTACTTGACGATTCTCAATCGCCTCCAGAGCAGCGTCACGTTGTGGGCAGCCAGCCCAGCTCTTGGAGCGCATGAGTCTCAGGCTCGAAGGCGTCTCGCCTGCTTTGCTGCCGCTGTCGTTGTCATGCTCGGGCGCGTCTTTCCTGGGCACGAGGCCTTGCGACGGTACGGCCACGGTCATGGCACGCCGGAAGTGGTTCTTGGCTGGCGACACCGGCGGGCGGTTGGCGGCGTCCTGCAGCACGCGCTCGCGCACCTCACGAATGCGGTCACGGTCTTCTCCTGTGAGCACCTCGCCATCGCTGCTGGCGGCCGTAACATTGGACAGTCGCTTGTCCTTGACGTCGTCCTCGTCGCTCGACAGTCGCTTGGTCTTGATGGTGTCCTCTTCGTCGCTGTCGTCCAGTGCCGGTTGCGACTCGTGGAACAGTTGGTTCTCGTCTTCGATGATCTTCACGGGCCCGACATGATCGAGCTCGTCGTCCCTAGCGTGCGTTGGAAGCACCGCCATAGACGTCGGTTGCTAGTCAGTAGAGGTACAGCTCTGTTCTTGTTGGTGAGTGTGCGAGTGAACGAACTTGTTTCCGCCCGGAAAATGCTGATTGCGCTCCGTCGGAAGTGAAACAGCGATATAGGAGCGGCATGCGACAACATGGTGTAATCAAAATAAGAGTTATAAGTAGTGCCTACTGATTTTGAAGAGGTATTTAAAATTGGATGATATATGAGAATTATATGCAATTATCCAGTGAGAACTTGCGAAAAAGTGTATGTTGGCATCATCAGGTCCACGGAAGGGACAGGCAGACCCATTCTCAGTGCCTATTTTTTATATCGTGGAGTGACTGAACTTCGCTATGTGCAGGAAGCTCGCAAGTAACTAAGGCACACAGGGTGATTCCTGGTACAATATTCGGGACGGTTGTTGTCCAGCGCACGGCGACTTCCGTAATTGCCGTTTACGGTATTTTGATTTGGTTTCAGATGTGCGCCGGAAAGTCGGCGAACGCTAGTAACAGCGAACACGCGCTTGAAGCCGCAGAATTTACTGGTGTTGCGATCTAAGTAGGACAACCGCAGTTTCTGTCTGCAAGTAAGCTACAGGACAGGAGTTTGCACTTGTGACAACTTGTTATGAAGTGCGGGGGAGGTATTCGCTGCGAGCAGGTCAGTGAAGCAAGGGTATCTATATATATTATTTTGACAACAACTTTTACTATTATGAAAGTACACACTGGGCATTCTTAGCCTTTATAAAGAACGAGAGCCCGCAAGTGATGGCGCTATAATAGCCACAGGGTCTACGGGCAAAAGGATAGACGGTTCACCCCTTCTCTTCTCTACGCGTTCGACTATTGGTATCATTCGCTCCTTGTCAGCAGGAACAAGGCTTACTGGTAGTGGAACTGTACTCTTGCCGTCTTGGCGTATTAATGGGAAATAACACTCGACAATCAATTTTCTTTTACTCTTCCTTGCAGAAAGTAAATGAAAAGCTGGCGATGTCAATACAAAAGGCATGACGATGGAACAATAAATGTAAAATTGGAAATTTTGCTTACATTTATTTACTCGTAATCCGACCAACTAGTGGTTGGCAACCACGCGTTGCAGGCAGCCATCAGCCAGTAGATTCAGAGCTGTATCACGGTAACGGCGCACATTTCGTCATCAATCATGCACCCGGCATCGTCTACATGTAAACGGTAATATCCTTCTGATCTTCATCCCAACCAGGTGCTTGTGTTATGGGTATTTGCCCAAAATACTGACCTATTTTAGATTACGTGCCCCAGATTGCGCCACAAAAAATGTGCGTCATGTATTTTGGCCGCCGGTCGCCAACCACATTGGGCCAGTTCCTGCCTATGGACATGTTCGGAACGGTCAACTTTGGTCGCGATTTTCGTGAGTCGCTTTTGCCAGACAGAGCCCGGGCGGCCCAGGCTCAAATGGAGCAGGAATTTTGCTCCAGAAGAGTCGATATTCGTCCATGCTTTAAGTGAGATGCTCTGCCAGCTCAGTGAGAGTCTCAGTGTCGCGGTCTTCCTCTAATCGGGGTCGTGAGTATCTTAGGCCGACGTAGGAGGTAGTAGTATTAGCGACACTACTGTGATAGTAATGTAAAAGTTGATATATTCTTGTGTTTCTTGTTAGAAGGAAATCCACGACTGACTTCCTCGTTTCACCTCGCTAAGAGTTTTTAAAGCTTCTTACCTTTTGTCAGATCCCTCGTCCAGCTCCAATTCCCGCCACGACCAGCTGCTCCACGACTTCACACTTGGAACTTCACTGTCTTGGCCGCAGGTCCCGCTTGCTTGGACGTGGTCCGGAGAGTCTGGAGTGAGTAGACCTTCTGCAGGCAGTCAGCCAGCATCGTTAATCCACCGTCTAACTGTACACCGTGACAGTTCTCCCCGACTGACGCTCGGTGACCTCGCCGAGCCACATCGCCCGGAGCCTGTCGCACGGTGTCTCCCACAGTCAGATCTGGAACGTTCCCACGTGACGTTCCACTTGCATTAGGACTCTCGTTCCTTACTCTAGACGACGTTCCTTCGGCCTGCATGCCTCGCAGTCGTTCCACGCTAGCTCGCTCTCTTTCCTCACGACGCTCTATACGACCAGCCAGTCCTTCCCACTTGCGTCTCGCCGCCTTATCATTCTGGTCCATAGCGCTCGGCCGGAGCCCTTCGTAATACCGCACCACGTAACTGTAGCAACCGACAACTAACACAGCCAAGTTCCAGTAGCAACAGCCAATTTCAAACTCCAGGTAGACGTCCACGATCAACACAACCAGCGTCACTCCCATCCAGCCACACAGTATTCCCTCGATGCTCTCGTACACCAGGCGGGGCAGGTAGATTAGGATAGACAGTAGTAATGATGTCAGCAAGTAGCTTCCCACGATAAAATCTCCAACTCGATCCACAACGGCTACCACAGCTTCGCTGGTGGCACGAGCGTACCGGCAGGACGTTCCCCATAGCAAAAGACTCGCCTCTGGAACGTACAGGCAGCACGAATGGTGGAACGCCTCACACCACTTAAGGCACATTCGACCGGTAATCCCAAAGCGGGATTCGTAGTCCTGTAGCACCGCGATAGGAACCAAGAACAGTAGCTTTACTAGCGCGCACGCGTACTCCGGAGGTGGCACAGCTGCGGCATGGGCGTTTCGAGCCGCCACCAAGTAGCGATCGCAGCAAGTGTACCAGAAAAAGTAGATGGCACGTACGTTCTCGATCGTTCCGTCGAGGAACGCCCACGACACGTTCCGCAGAGGCGTCGTTGCAATCCAGATCACTATCCCCATCACAGCGCTGCCGACGACCCTCATCTCGTCCGCCACTTCGAAGTCCATCGTCCAGTTCGCCTGTTCCGCCCATTCCGCTAACGCTCCCCACATCGTCATCAATTTCCAAGTGACATCGCTGTCCGTCCACCGTCCGGTACGGAACGTCGCCGCGACGAGTGGTCCGAGTTCGAAGATGAAGGCGAGTACGAAGAGAAGGAAGCTGCGGCCGACGGCGAAGACGCTTCAGGTAACGACGACGAGGAGTCCGAAGCCGCCGACGACGAAGACGAGCAGGAAGAGGAGGAATTCGTCGAGCACGAGGACGGCGACGAGGAAAGCGACAAGGACGAAGAGGAAGGGGACCAGAAGAAGGCCGCCAAGTAGCACGTCTTTGCGATGTAGCCGTTCGTAGCTCTCTTTTCCTTTTAACCGTAACGTTCCGTCGTTTCTCGCTGTCGTGCCTTGTTCTTAACTCTCCGTTTCTATCGTCAACGAATCTCTCTTGAACACTTCTTCTTGTTCCCAACCGACGCATCCGAACTCCCTCGGACTCCAAACTACCGCTTCATAAACTTCCTCACTTTCCAGACTGATTGTTCACAAACTCCTTCACGTCCCAAACTGATGCTTCACAAACTCCTTCACGTTCCAAACTGACACACTCAGTCTTCGTATGCTCGTGACGTTCCCAAAATACCCAACTCCGTAAAACCCAAAGAACAACCCGTGGTCGTTCCAAAATAGAAAATATGTACACGTCACTCAGTGTTCTGAGACTCAGCGAGTCCCAAACACTCTCGTGCAGTCCCACAACTGCACACATTCTAACCGGCTCCCGTTGCCAGCTAGAACAACACCTCCGCATCGTCGACATCAGCATTGGCTTCGACCAATCTGACGTTCCGACGCAACTCCGGCAGACCTCTCTTCTTCCGATCTGCGTCCTCAAAGGCACGTATCATCGTTCCAAACTCCGGTGCCAACGCCGCTCGAGACAACCAGAACGTCTCATACGTGGCGGTGAGTACGAGATACTGCAACTCACGCTTTTCGACTCTCTTCGCGATCACGTCCACTATCGGCGACGACACTCCCGAGAACGCTGTTTCTTCTTCGCCAATTGAGAGACGTTCCACAAAGCTCGTCGACGGCAGGTCCTCGACGTCCAATGGACCCGTACCGTCCTCATCCTCTTCTTCTTCGACTCTGTCAGGCTTCTCGTCTGCGTAGGGTCGACTCCAGCGTCCTTGAAAGCGCTTCAGACGGTTGACGTTTACCGTGACGACCTTGTTCGGGTGCGTCGGAATCGCGATCCTGTAGGCGTTCTCCCCGACTTGGCCAACAACACGGTAGGGACCGTGCCAGGAGAACGCCAGCTTCTTCGTCCTGCGTTCCCCCACTTGGGCTCTTAAGTACTGGTACACCCAGACAGCGTCGTCTTCTGCATATGTCACCTTCACTTGGTTGTCCAACCTCTGCTCGTGTCGATCCTGAGCCTTGAGTAGCTGTCGTTCCACAAGACGACGCGAGTCACGCAACGAGCGATACAATTTCCGGCGGTACGTCGCAACTTCGTTACTCTTCCAGTCCCTTCCTGTGTTCAGGAACGCTAAGTCGATAGGTAGTACCGGGTCACGTCCATACAGACTAAAGAACGGCGTGTCACCGAGGCCTTCGTGATATGCCGCTCGGTACGCAAATAGGACCCTTGGTAGGTACACGTCCCCATCCGTCTGCGTCTCGCTCACAAACATACGTAGCATGCCCATCAACGTTCCGTTGAAACGTTCCACCAGACCTTGTGTCTGCGGGTGGTACGCCGCTCCGAACAACTTCTTAATCCCCAACGTCTGATACAGTGACTTGGCCAGATTAGACGTGAAGTTGGAACCACGATCGCTTAGTAGACGTTCCGGTACTCCATGACGGCAGATAACACCCTCTATCATTGCGTTCACAAACGAGATCGTGTCCAACGAAGCGACCGCAAATGCCTCGACCCATCTTGTGAAGTAGTCCACAAACACCAGGATGTACTTGTTGCCACGAGGAGTGACGACCAATGGTCCAATTGCGTCGACTACTAGTAGCGAGAACGGGCCAGACAAGTCCTGAACTGACATCCGTTGCATCAGTCCCGCTCTCCACGGTCTATGTCCCTTTCCTCCACTGCAGATAGAACATTCACGCACGTACTCTATCACGTCCTTCCTCCACCCATGCCAATACGCGTGGCGTCTCACCTTGTCCGTCGTCTTCGTTCTCCCTAAGTGAGCAGAGAAGATGTCGGCGTGACAATAGTGCAGGACCGTCTCAATGAACGGTAACGGGACAGTTGGAACGCACACAGTTCTGGCTGGACCGGCACGTGCTCCTAGATGTACGAGACGTGCCAGAACTCCGTTTCGAATCAAGTAGTGCGGAGACATCTTCAGCACACTCACTCTTAGTTGTGGATCAAGAGCCAAGGCTCCATCTTTCAGGAACGCCTTCAGCGCTCGCATCCAGGGCACACGTTCTTGTTCAGCCACGAACTTGTCATAGTCCAATCCAAACACGTCAATCGGTGATGAGTTCGCCTGTAGAGCTCTCCCTTGCGAGTCTTCTTCCTGCTCCGCTTGCGTGAGAGGCTCGACAACTACGGACGCATCCTCTGTCTGTTGGTTACTTCTTTCAGTCTCTCCGTTAGGATCCGTAGTCTCGGCAGGCTCCCCGACTGGGATTGGAACGTCGGTGACGTTCCGACCCAGCGTTCCGTTTAAGGCTTGCGTTCCCGATTGAGTCTGCACTTCGTCCGAAATCGGCACTTGCACTCCAGGAGTCTCTTCCTCACTGTCGTTGAGAAGGTCCGCCATTCGGATGGCGCTAACAATACCAGCATCCGGTCGGTGATACAGTCTCGACAAACCATCCGCGTGTCCCATCGACGTTCCAGGCTTGTGGTATATCTTAAACCGTAGCTGCGACAGCTCCATGGCCCATCGTGCCAACTTGGCGTTTGACGTTCGTGTTGTCTCGCCAAAGATCCACGTGAGAGCTTGATGGTCCGTGTACAGATCAAATTTCGCGTGACTCAGATAACACCGGAACTTGCGCGTCGACCACACGATTCCCCAGCACTCAATTTCTGTCGTTCCACTTGTCTTGTTAACCCAGTTCCGTTGCGATCCAACCAGCATCTTACTCGCGTACGCGATCACCCTGTCTCTCTTGTCGACCTCTTGCATCAGACAAGCTCCCACCGCTAAGTGTGACGAATCTACATAGAGCTTAAACCTCTTCTTGAAGTCTGGATACACCAGTATCGGTGGTTTCACTAACGCTCGTTGTAGTTGTCGGAACGCGCCCTCACAGTCGTCGTTCCACCTGAAATCGACGTCCTTCTGCTTCAAGCGTTCCAGCGGCGCAGAGATCGCAGCGAATCCCGGTATGTAACGTCGAAAGTAGCTTGTCAGACCCAGGAATGCTCTAACCGTGTGCAAGTCATGCGGCCTCTCGATGTTCATCACCGCTTTTGCCTTCTCAGGGTTCGGTAGGATTCCAGTCGGAGTCACGATATGCCCTAGGAACGCCACTTGGTCACTACCCAATGGCACTTCTTCATTTTCAACTTGAACCCTGCCGCTCGGAAACGCTCCAGAACCTGTCGTACTCGAATCAAATGTGTCGGGAAGTCGTCACTGAAGACAACACAGTCGTCCAAGTAGACGAGGCACGTCCTCCACTTGAGATCAACAAGAACGTTCTCCATCAGACGCTCGAATGCAGGCACGGCGTTACACAAGCCAAACGGCATAACCAACCACTCGTAGAGGCCGAATTTGCTCGTGAAAGCCGTCTTCTCCACGCTGTCGAGATCCATTGGAACGTTCCAATATCCCGAAGCGATGTCCATAGTGGAGAAAAGCTTCGCGTTTCCCAGAACGTCCAGGATGTCGTCGATCAAAGGCATTGGGTAACTGTCCTTCACGGTCACAGCGTTTAGTTTCCGATAATCGATGCAGAATCTTACGCCACCATCAGGCTTCCGTATCATCAGCACAGGACAGGCCCACGGGCTAGTCGACGGTCTGATAAGTCCGAGATCTAGGTACTCTTGAATCTCTGCTTCCATGACATCTCCTTCAGCCTTCGACACTCTGTACGGAGGCTGTTTAATAGGCGCGTGATCTCCGGTGTCGATGCTGAAACGTAGCAGGTCCGTCCTTCCAGGCTTCTTTGAAGTTTCGACGAATAAGTCTCTCAGGCCCTTCAACATCTTCGCGAAGAGACCCCTCTGTTCTGCTCCGAGTGACGAGTCTTCGAAGTTCACTTCGAAGTCGTCTTCCTCGCTGTCGTCCATGGCGGCACTCATCTCAGCCTCGATCGTTCCAGCTTCAGCCGGCACGTTCCCCTTCACCGTACTCAGCACTGCGCTTACGTTCCTCGTCGTTTCATCTGACTTAGAGACTCTAGTTGCGAACGCCGACTTGGGAACGATGGTTACAGCAGCGACGTACGCGACAGACTTGATCTCTACCTCTTCCGCGGGAGCATTACACACTTCGACCAACACCGTTCCATCCGTCACGGTACACAACGTCCTTGCGACTCTCAAAGCCTCGTCCGTTCCGGGAACGCCCTCGACCAACACAACTGAGTGGTCCTTCATCGTTCCGCGAACGCTCGATCTCACTAAGGCCTGACGTCCGGGTTCTAAACGCACCGTCGACGATATCGTAGCCGCGTAGGTTTCTTCTACCCTTGTCGCACCCAACGGGACCACGTCCCCCGTCTCCTTCAGTGTCATCGACTGCTCCTCGAGGTCGATCACCGCGCGGAACGCCCTTAGCGATTCCGTTCCGAGAATTGCGTCCACAAACAAGTGATCGGTCACGACGAAAGGAAGCGTCTTCTCCAGCGTTCCAAGCGTGACGGGCAAGTCGATAACCCCACTAACGCGAATCTTGTGCCCCGAGACACTATCCAAGCCCCCAGTATAAGGTCGTAGAGGTTCGGAGGCTCGTCCGAGACGCTTCAGCACGCGTTTATCGACGAGACTGGCGACCGCACCTGTATCGGCTAGCATTTCGGACGGGCAGCAATCGATAAAGCCGTCCGACAGCGCTTGCACGCCACCGACGCTGCAGATGACACGCTTGCCATCCGGCACGACACTTTCACCGTCGTCGAAGACGTCATCGCCGCTCACTTTGCGCAGCCCAGGGCTTCTCCGCGGCTTGGGAGCTCTTCTCACGTTTAAGGAATAAACATCGGGCTCCTCTTCTCCTATTTTGGGATCTCCGTCCTTGATAGTCGCACCGAAAGTCACCCTCTTCCTGGAACTTGTCGCAACGGTCGCAGTCACTATTTTTGACGTCTCGTCCCGTCTGTCGCATAGCTTGTCGCGAATAACGGAAGCTTCTGTCTCGAAATAGTCACGTGCCCAGGCCAACGCTCGATTTTGGAACGTCTCAGCCAGCGTTCCACCCACTTCGACGAGGTATCCTCGGAATGAGTCCTCGTCCAAGAAAACTCTGTTCTCTTTGTCGCGCAAGGGTGGGATGTCGTCTTCAGCATCACCGTTTTCCCCGCTCTCAGGAACGTCGGATTGACGGTCCTTCGTAGCGTTCTGCTCTTGTTTGAGGAGTTCGTATACTCGTTTACGAATTATGGAACGCCACCGAAATGGTAACGTTCCCTTCTCCTCTGCAGAGAGCTCCGAGATTGGTACGACGTCCTCTTCGAGTCCGACACAAACGTTCTGCACGAACTCGTTCTCCAGTGCGTCCTCCGACATCTCCGTACGCTCGTCCTCGTCCGTCGTAACGGAACCAACGACCGTCGTCGACTTCTCTCCCGTTCCTCCGACATCCTTGAAGTCCCGATTGGCACGTTTCGCTTCAGTCGACGTCTCTAGCGTGTGAGCGTACCAGTCCAGCCAATACTCTGGCGTTCCGAGATCTCCAGATGAGACCTCCCGGGTACGTTCCAACACGTCTTCCGGTATCCCAAGCTCGGCACTCATTTCCGCGAGTGTCGGCTTCCCTTGCTCATCCGCGTTCCGCTTGGCACGTAGCAGCACCTCTTCTTCGCTCATCGGGAACAATCGTTCTTCCAGTTCCTTCTCGTACTCCTCGGGTTCATTCTTCACTACCTGGCTGCCACCGTGCTCGAGCATATCCAGCTCCTCGTCGGTAAACAGGCGTTCGTAGTGCTGCGTCGAATCCTTCCCCTTAGTACGTTCCTCGTCCTCCTCGGCCTTCTGAGCTTCTGTCCTTTCTTGACCTGTACTCACTTGTCCAATGACTGCCGAGAACTGACTTGACCTGGCGCCAGATGCGTCCTCTGTGATCGTTTCGAGTGCTCCTTCGTACTGCTTTGAGCGGGTGGACAGCGTCTCCACCCCCTCACTCTCTTGGCACTTCTCTTCGGCGTCCAACGTAGTCTCGGGGCGTTCCGTTGCTCCCTTACTGACGTCTTCCACCGACTAGGAACGTTCCGTTGTTCCGTTTTCCCAGTTTAGCTTCGCCGAGGAACGTTCCGTTGTTTCCTCAGCGACCACTCTCTCTCGTACGGGCTTCTCGATAGAGCCCTTTATCTCTAGACACTCGTTCTTGGCGTCTGACGCAGTCTCGGGGCGTTCCGTTGCTCCCTTACTGACGTCCTGTACCAACTCAGAACGTGCCCTCTTTTCGTTTTCCCAGTTCAGCGTCGCAGAGGAACGTTCCGTTGTTACCTCAGCGACCACTCCGTCTCGTGCGGGCCTCTCCGTAGAGCCCTCAATCTTCTCGTCTCGTTATAGCCCAGTCCGTTCCGTCGGACTGCTCTCTCCGCTCGTTCCACTCATAATTTCCACAATTTCCGTCGTTACGCTCGTGACAGGAACGTCACGTGCGCCTTCATCGCTCATCACACTTCTCCCGAGAGCCCTCTGATGTCCATCCGCCAAGTCCTGTCGCGGTGAACCCTCATCTCTCTTCGTGTCGCCAACCAGGCAAGAGGAAGGAGCGACACTTCCTTCCCCTTCCTCCTGCCCCCTTCATTGTTGGGACGTACCAGCGGGTGCAGTCACGTTCCCAGCGGCCACGCTCTGCATCATTCCTCGCAAAGTATCGAGGCTCGGGCATCTCGCCACCAGGTGACCCGCCTTACCACACAGCAGACATTCCGCTTGGCGTCGCTCTCCGTCCCGGTAATTCCCTTGGGGTCTTGGCCAGTTGCACTCCATCGAGTAGTGTCCAAGTTCGCTACACCGATTGCAACGGCCTTGTCCACGGGGACACGTCTCACGTCCACATCCAACACGACCACAGCGTCCGCAAACCACTTTTCCTTCCGTGGTACGCGTGTCAGGCCCTAGTCGGATGCGAAGAGGTCCGAGCGGTGCGCCAGCCACGTTCCCATTCGGAGCTGGAACGCCAGTACTTGGAACGTTCGTAGGAGCCACGGCGCCAACGAACCCTTGTGACGTTCCAGGATTCTGCTGCTGTTTCAGCATTAACTGGTTCATTTGTTGAAGCTGCTGGAGCATCTGCGACTGCGTGGACGTCACCGCGTTCACGTTCCTCACCGTCGTTCCACTATTAGCAAACTCGTCCTCTTCTTCCACAGGGAGGTGCAGATTCTTGTACAGCAATAAAGCGCACGCTTCCTGGATCGACGCAGCTAGGTTCGCGTTCAAAACGGCACGCATCTGCTTGTTCCTTAGCCCATCGAGGAAGAACTCGTACTGCATACGCGGTTCGTGATAGTTTAGGTACTCGCACATCGAGATGATCCGGTCGCCCCACTCTTCCGCAGATTCGTTGTAGTTCCTCTTTGCGGCCTTGAGTCGGTTTCACAACTGAGCTGGCGTCTGAAAGATGAAGCGGTTGTGGAATCTCACGCGCAGGGTCTCAAAATCGTTGATCCTCGCATTGTATTACCACTCCTGACCCAACTTGCCCTTCAGACACTGCTCAAAGGCAGTCAACCGCATTTGGTCGTCCATACCGAGCGTACACTTCTCGAAGGAACGCCAGAACGCGGCCGCCCTTTCGTACGTGGCCGTCTCGGAGTAGAATGGAACGATAACTTTCACTGCGTTCCGCAATTCCGTCGGGATACCTACAATCGCAACGTCCTGCTGAGCACCTCTCCCTGACCCGTGCGGGCCATTGCGGACTCCTTGGTCGTAGTACGGACTCGTCACTTGCCCTTGCGGAGGTACTGCGTTATGCGCGTACCTTCCTCCTTGAGCACCCACGTTCCCTTCTTGTCCTAGCGCTCCTGCTCGTCCCTGGAACGTCGCAACATTCATAGGAGACGTTCTCTGGAACGGCAATCCGTACGTTCCGCTTCTGGGGCTGGCAGGTGTCTGCCGTGCAGACGCAGCAGACCACGCGGGTATCGTTCCAGCAGCAGCCCACCCAGGTGTCGACGTCATTGGCGGTTGGAAGGGAGGGTAGAACGCACTCCGTTGGGGCGTTCCACCACCTCCACCGTTCCACGTGGAACCAGCCATTGGAATTGACACGCCACCATACGAAGGAATAGCAGCCATCGGCATTCGGCTAGGTGTCGAAACCGGCGTTTGATTCCTCATCCCCGGGGTCATAGGTCCTTGATACCCCATCACTGAAGACGTCATTGGTCGGGTCGGTGTCGGCACGGTACGAGGCACGTGTCCTGTAGCTTGAGGTCTTGGAGACGGCACCGGCGTTCCATCCGTCACTCCAGCCCTCTGTAGCAGTTGGGCGAGACCGTCCATGATGAGAGCCTGTAAGGCTGGGTCCGTCGTCGGCGTCCCACTTCCTCTCGTCGGCGTTCTCATCGATTGAACAGGCGTCGCTCCTCGACTTCCACCAGGTACGTACGCTCGCGAAGGTGTTCCAGCAACAACATGTGTAGCCCCTGGGGAACGTCGGCTTTCTTTGTTGGCCCGGTACGCTGTTGTTGGGTTGTCCGTACACTGACGTGACCATGGGCACGTCCCTTCTAGAGTCGTCCATCGGTTGCAAGGAGGGACGAGTCCGATCCAAGGCGAACCCCACTTCGCGGCGACCTCCCGCGTCCATCACCGAAGCGTCCAAGAGCGTACCCGTCGTCGTCCTTGCAGGCGTCGTTCCTTCGCTCGGCGCCGGTTGACGTGCCCACTGCTCAAGGACTGTGTTGGACATCTGTCCACCCTGAGGCGTTCCAGACACAGACGCAACCGTCCTTCTCGTTCCCGGAGACGGAGACGCCACGTCGAACATGTCCTCGCCTTCCACGTGGACCGCTCGTGTCTCGAGTCCTCCCGTCTCTTGATCAGCTCGCTGCGACGTGCCACGTTCCCTGCCATCTCCCTGGCGTTCCCTTCCTTGAAGTCTCTGCGGCGTGCCGCCGTCAGCAGCTCTCTCAGCGCGCGCTTCCTCTTTCTCCTCGAGGATCTCCACGGGCTCCGTTTCCAACGGAGGAGCCCATCCCCCTACCCCTTCACCGGCTCCAAGTCCCTCGCTGGACCATCCTTGAGCACTCATCCTTTTCCCACTTCTCTCTCCTTCTTCCTTGGCACTCCGTTGCCAAAGCTTCTTCTTACGCTTGTACTCCTACGAAGATACCCTGCTTCTCCACCAAATTGTCGCGGTCTTCCTCTAATCGGGGTCGTGAGTATCTTGGGCCGACGTAGGAGGTAGTAGTATTAGCGACACTACTGTGATAGTAATGTAAAAGTTGATATATTCTTGTGTTTCTTGTTAGAAGGAAATCCACGACTGACTTCCTCGTTTCACCTCGCTAAGAGTTTTTAAAGCTTCTTACCTTTTGTCAGATCCCTCGTCCAGCTCCAATTCCCGCCACGACCAGCTGCTCCACGACTTCACACTTGGAACTTCACTGTCTTGGCCGCAGGTCCCGCTTGCTTGGACGTGGTCCGGAGAGTCTGGAGTGAGTAGACCTTCTGCAGGCAGTCAGCCAGCATCGTTAATCCACCGTCTAACTGTACACCGTGACATCAGTTGGCCTCGGGCCGACTTGGCCCGCCTCAGCCTTGCTGTTCAGAGGTCACATTCATGTCACTGACAGGACTCCTGACAGGAGCGCGTGCCATCATGGCACTGCCATGTACACCGCACACTACAGTGGGCATAGGGTAACCTAATACGGTACTGTAGCTTATGAATTCTATGCTGCCAGTGGATCACAGGCCGTGATACGATGGCTTGATTCGGGACATGACTACTAGTCACCTGCTAGTCATTGACTTGCAGGTCAACTTCACAACTGGACCTGTTGCTGGCAATTTGCTGTCACTGGCAATGCCAGATGAGAAAAACGTTGTAAATGTATATGCAGTAAGTTACATGTACTGTACCATGTATTTTCCGACCCGATCCATGGCGCCCGGATTTCGAATGCGCATGCGCATCGTAGAAGTTTGCCGTCAACAACTTAATTCGCGCAATGGTCAGTTAAACAAAACAATGTAACTAACTTACTCAAGTATTTCGATTCATGAATCACTTGCGCTCAAATTCTCTGCTATTTTATACCGGTCCCAGGGTGTGTTGAGCGTCCAAATTTTCTGCAATTTTGAAACGGTCCCTGTGTGTTTAGTAACACAATTTTTAATTGAGATTCTGAGCAAAATCGTATTTATACGAAACGGAACGGTATATAAGCAGTAGTACATGTTAACCAATCAAAAAAATGACACTCCATCTATGTTAAAAATCTAAAAAATGACACTCCGTCTCCCCCCTTTCCCCCCTCCTTCACAGTTTCAGAGCCTCTACTTTGGAGTTTCGCGCGTCTGGACCTCCAGTCGTGCTGACTGGTTCAAGGCGTTTCCGGATGTGACGGGGTCACACAGCACTTTGCGCTAGAGGAAGTTGGCTTCCGAGAGTTTACAACTCTTAGTGAACGGTAGTTCACAAGCCCCTTTTGTCTTAGGGAGCGAGGTGACCAATTTAAGGTAAGTTGTAAGCTGAATATATTTATAGGTAGGCTAAGCTTGAGTTAAATATACAAACTATAAGTCACCTAAAGTAATGTTATGTCAGCAGTACAATGGTTGGCCTCGGACGACCCTGGTACAACGTACCAGATATCCCAAAGTGTGACGTGTCACACTTCAGGTAACTAGGGTACACTTGGGGCGCGGCGGCGAGCAAGTGGCAAGCAAGCGTCGCAGTCCGTCACCTTCGGTCTCTCCAGACAACCGGCCGAGTCCGCGATTCGCTGAACGTGAGGTCGATTCGGGCAGTGAGGACGAGGCCGAGTCCGCAGGCACTCACGATGTTCCTGTGGGCTCCGTGGAAGGGCACACCCTAGTGCCCAGCGAGCACGACGACGACAGCGTGCTCTCGCTCGCTAGTGATCACGGTGATCATAGTCCCAGGACGTCTGTGAGTCCTGTCGTCAAGGCTAAGGGCTCTCCCAAAGTTGGCGACGACGAGGAGGAGAAACCTCTTAAATATCTCTCGCTCGCCGAGGGCTTGCGCGTGCTAAGGCTGTTAAGGCCGAAGACGCCAGACCCTCTAAGAAGCGCACGGCTATGAAGTCTCCACTCCGCGAGAACAAGGAGACTGGATACTCCTATCGAAACCCCTTCGGTTCCTCAGATGGTGAGGAAGAAGAGGAGGAGGGTGCTATCTTTGAGCCCCGGGAGATCACGAACGACCTCAACCAGCAGCAGGAGGACTTCAAAGCTGACCAGCGCGTGCGTGGGGGTCCAGTGGTGGCACCCGTCAATCAGGGAGCTGCCATCGACTCAAGAGGTTATTGGCCTCCCAAGGAGAGCTCTGGGGCTGACCTCTTTCTGGAGATTCTCGTCGCTCCTCGTGGCTTTGTCGGTGGCCACACATCTAAGGGCGGTTACGAAGATACTCAGGTCCAGAAAGAGCAGTTGTTCGCCGACAACTTGGAGGCGGCCCGGTGCGTACTTCTCGCGCCGCATCGAATCCCTCTAAAGGACTTCACGACTTGTCGTAAGAAGCCCGAGAACCGGGGTGGTCTCTACCCTCTCTGGGTCTACTTCTCGGTTCTTGCCGAGAACTTTCCCAACTGGAACTCATGGGAGGATATGTTATGAGCGTGGGTTGAGTCTCTCAAGTACTCGCCCTCGGAGTAACGGGAACTCCATAAAGATCAGCTGCTGTCCGGCATCCTGGACCAGCGTGATTTCGTGTCCGGTTCGCCCACTTGGCCAGCAAGCGCATGCTGCCAAGGGACATTCTGAAGCGCGCGGCTTCTAGCGCTCACGATGAGCGCGGGCACAGAGTGTCGTCAACGTCCGTACCCCGTTTGGACAAGAAGGCCCGGACTACTTACGAAGCTGCCGCCGCTTCTGTTCCCAGATTGCGACAGCCTTCAAGCAGTATATCAGGAACCGTTTAATCGGCTCCCACGAGCTCTCGGAGTGTGCATAACCCTTCTTCACGAGGAGCTGTCGCTTACCGCGACGCTGTTGCTTACCGCGACGCTGTTGCTCCTGGTGAATCCGCTCCACGTGGTAGTGGACTTCTTTGTTACGGTCAAGCAGGGGCGGAGGTGTCCTCATACGAGTACGAGTACTCGGCGCCTCCGGAACGTTACTCTCGCCCGAGTGCTTCTCCTGCGGGTCTGACGCAGGGCCCTGAGGCTGACTGCCTCCGTCAACGTGTCCTCGTGCTTGAGATTGCACTTGGCCTTGGGACTGGCGGTGATGCTGCCGCCCAGGCCGGAAATCAGGGCGAGCTCGCTTGTCTTGCGGGCCGCCCGGACCTGTTGGAGCGAGAGGTCGCGAGCCTGCACCTGCGGGTGGATCGCCGGGCCTCTTCGTCCGATCTGGACGAGGCCTTTCGCATGATCCGACGGATTGGGGCTCTGCTGCCACGTCCGGAGCCGCCTGCGGCACACTCCCAGACGTACGGTCTTGATCGCAGCCTTGCCGCTCCGACCGAGGCTTGGGTGCCTGCTCCGACGCCCTCGTCGACGTCTGTGACCGGCCCTCGCTTCGAGGAGCTGGGTCAAGGTGGGTCTGCGAGTCAGTAACCCCCTCCGGATCAAAGTACCGCTTAAGACGTCCAACATAGAACGTCGGGTGCGTCGTCATTGACTTTGGCAGGTCAATGGTGTACGATGCTCCTTGCATGGCCAGGACTGCGAACGGTTCAATTAAGCGGCGGTTCAGCTTGTTGCTGCCGACAGAGCTTACAGTGTATAGCGGTAGTTTCATCGTGTCTAATAGCACTAATTCACCCATCTTACACACAGTTAAGTTTTTTCTTCCATGTTTGTCAGAGTACGCCTTCTGTCTGTTCTGGGCCGTTGCCATGGCATCGCGGACCCTGCTGATCACGCTCAGCTTGGTATCCACAAAGGCTCCACTTGTTTCCGCAGCGAAATCGGTCTCACATATGAGACCTGGGAGGAAAGAGCTTTCCGAGCCTCTCCTCCACTTAGAATAGAGGATGCAGTGTCTCCTCGAACGGTGAGAGGCACTCTGGGGTGACGAAAGCCATTCAAGTAGATCAGTGTGAACCCAGGGGACGCGTGCACCGCGTTGTTGAGCGCAAACTCAACAGCTGGAAGCTGCGTCGACCACGTGCGTGGTGCTTCCGCGTACACACTGCGTAGAGTGTCCTTTAGCACTCGATTGACGCGCTCCGTCTGGTCGTCTGTCTGCGGATGGTCCCAGTAAAGGAAACAACGTTTTCCAGAATGCGACCGTGAACCGCGGGTCTCGGTTCGAAACAATCGTCTCCGGGAGACCGTGATAGCGGAACCCGCCATCGACAAACAACCTCGCGGTCTGTTCGGCTGTGACAGTGACGGGTACTACAGCAAGATGTGTCATGTTGCTCAGCCGACCCACGAGCACCAAAATCCCAGTTCTGCCATATCCTTCGGCGGAAAGCCCAAAGATGAAGTCAAGACTCATCGAATCCAGCAGTCAGCTGGAACAAGCAGACTCTGTAGCGGAGCCTAAGCGTGCCCTGCGGGTTTAACCCGCTGACATGTTTCGCATGTCTTCACGTATCGGGTGACCCACTTGTACATGTGGGTTCACCAGAAGGTCTGCAATACCGACAGGAAGGCCTTCTCGCGACCCAAGTGGCCGCTGGAGGGCGCATCATGCGCCTCCGCGAGGATGTCGAACTTCAGGTCCTCGTCGCTGGGTACGACCACCCGTGGAGGTTCACTAGGCTCCACCCGGTAATAGAGGATGCCATTCTTCAACTCATATTGGTGGAGCCGGGAACGCTGTCGCAACGAAAAGCAGTCGGACTTTACGTTCATTCCTGCTGCGAGGAACTTGACGATAGGCGCGACAGCTGCATCGTCCCGATACACCACGCGTATCCGATCATATATATCCGCTGTCACCCGTGTGATGCGGGCCAACTCGTAGTCTGGACGCCTAGAGAGGGCGTCCGCAAGCATGTTGAGCTTGCCCAGCTTGTGTTCAACTCCGCAAAGAATGACGGCCACCTCGTCATCCGTTGGGAGAGGTGAGGCGAATTCGTCGCCGTCCTCAAGGATGCGTGGTCTGTGTAGATCACAAAGGGCCTTGATCCCAAAAGGTGAACCCGAAACTTCACAAGGGCCTACTTCATTGCCAGGAGCTCCTTGTCGCGGACAGGGTAGTTCCGTTCGGCGGCTTTGAGCTACCTGGACTGAGCCGAGATGACTCGTTCGTGTCCAGCCGCATCGGCCTGCAGCAATGCACAACCGATTGCATAGTCGAAGGCATCGCAGACGACGCTGAACAGCCTCGTCTCGTCCAGCAGGGCCAGGACAGGAGCCTCTTGGAGGGTGGGCTTGATGCTGTAAAAGGCTACTGGTGCTCTTGCTCCCAGCGCCAGTCGGTGCCTTTCTGAAGGAGGCCCGACAAGGGCTTAGCGAGGCCCGCGTACCCTGCGCTGTACTTGTGAAGGTAGTTGGTCAAGCCCAACCACTTTCGAAGATCCTTCTGGGATCGAGGCGTTGGCCATGCCGCAATGGGCTCGACCTTGTCTGGGTCGGCTCGAACGCCCACGTTGCTCACGAAGCAGCCGAGAACCTTGATCTCTGGTGACGCGAAGATGCACTTGTCGATGTTGGTGTAGAGATTGTTCGCTTACATCACGTTCAACAGTTGACGGAGGTGTCCCAACTGCGCCTCCATGGCCGTCTTACCCTCCTTGGTACGGCGATGGACGAAGGTGTCGTCGAAGCACGTTTGTACGATGGCGCGCAATGGCCTGAGCGGTTGCGCCGCCAGGCGATTGAATGTCGCCGGGGCGTAAGCCAAGCCATGCGGCATGACGAGCCACTCCCCAAGTATGTCGCTTGGTGTGCTCACCGCGGTGAGCGGGATGTCACTCTCCCGCATCAGGATCTGGTAGTATCCGTCTACCAAATCCAGCGCACTGTACAGTACGCTCCCGGCCATGTTGTTTAGCAACACATCCTTTCGTGGGATTGGTGTCTGGGCTGGCACCGTCGCGTTGTTCAGCTTGTTATAAGCGTGAGCTGAACACCACTTTCTGTTCGGCTTCCGAACGCAGAAAGATGGCGTGCGGGGACTTTGACTCCCGCAGCATGCCTGCCTTCGCTTTCCCAGCGAAGAATGCATCGATGACCTCGCACAGCTCGCGTGGAAGAGGCCATTGTCTCGTGACACAGTACTTTGTGCCAGGCACAAAATCGATCTCATGACGTACGCCTCGATCCGGTGGGAGTTGGGTCGGTGGGTGTTTGTTCACCACGCGTACTCCGTCACCAAAGTAAATACCGGATCCTTGGGGTTCTTAAGGATCTCAGAACCCAAGCACGTATGACGCTGCTTGCTCAGCTCTTCTAGGACGTCCTCGTCCAAGACAGAGGAGGAGTTCAAGTGCTCCCGAGGGACCTCTGATCTTATGAGCACCATCTCGGCAATCTCCCCAGTCTTGAGGTTGGCCAGGAAAGATTCAACCGTCATTTCCTCGAGGTTCAGTATTTCTGCAACCTCTGGCAACGGTTCCAAATGGACACCAAACGCCTTGACGGGTAAGCCGGTCTCGCCATCGAAGATGTGATAACATTCTTCCACCGGAACTCTGTTACCCACCTTGGACACGGTATTACCAGCGTTCGTGACAGCTGCAGCTGTCTGCGGAACTATGTTACCCGCTTGTGGACCTAAATTATCCACTTGGCCAGCGCCTCCTAGCGCCGCCACCATCGAAGCGTCCTCGGAGTCGTCATATACGTCGACGACTCCCAAGCATCTGCTGGATGCTTCGGTACGTTGCGGGCGCCCCGGTCCCTGACAGAGGTGGGAACATGACTCACTCAATGCTCTGTCAGACTTCGCAGGGCGGCTGGCACCGATTGCCTTGTCTCACCAGTAGATCCAGGGCTCGCACCTCTCGATCCAGGGCATGCCCAGGATCAAATCGCAGGGATCCATGTCGAGATCATTAAACTGTTCTGGGCTGTCGAAGTGTTCCAATTTGACGGGCAGATCCATTTGGATGTTGGGGACAGTGACGAACTTCCCGTCGGCCAGTCGCACTGACCCTGTCTTGTTGCCTTTGCTTTCTCTCAAGGCATCGCACAACTTGTTGCTATTACGAGCAACCGTCTGGCGGCGTGCGAAGTCCTTCGACGCCCCCGAATCGATCAAGATTCGTAAGAGGTGATCGTATCTGCTTCGCCGATTCGAGAGTGCGAGAACTCTCAGGGGCTAAGTGACCGTGCTACGTGCCACCCGGGTACCTCTCACGAAGGCTTAGTTCTTACCTAGTAGGCGACCCCTCCCTTACTGGTCTCCGACGTTCCCCTGACCCCGGGATCCTGGCTTCTGCCAGCGACCCTTGAGTACGGGCTTGGGAAAAGTCCGCCTGCGGTGTCTCTCCGTCGGACAGTCACACTTGAAGTGGCCCAGCCTCCCGCAGCTGAAGCAGCGAATGGCGCGCTGTTTGGTGGACCCGAGTTTCATGGCAGCTGGTCCGGTGGGGTCGGTTCGACCAAGATTCAGCTCAGAATTCCCTGGCCATGCCGAGGTCGGCGTGCGTGCCTGGTGATGGCTGTACGCTTCTTAAAGAGCCACTTGAATCGCCTCTTCGAGGGTGCTTGACTGCACCCGTAACAGCTGAGTGCGCGCTGGGCCCACTCGAAGGTCGTCCATGAGCGTAGTCACCTTGATGTGTTCGCTGAGTGGATTGACCACTAGGGACGCCGTGAGTTCTCGCATATTTTGGACGTACTCGTGCAACTCACGCCTTCCTTGCTTGCATGAGAGGAAGCGCGAGCGCTGCCGGTACTCGTAGTTCGCCGGGAGGAACGCGGCTCGGAGCTGTTTGCATAGCCAAGCCCAGGATGCAAAACATTTTAGGCGATGTCGCCCCCCGCGTGTACACCCAACTATTAGCACGACCGATAAGGTTGGAGAGCGCAAAAGCAACGCGAAGTTGATCGGTCGAGATCAGAGCCGCGTCCATCGCGAGCTCTACCTCTCGAAACCAGAAGTGAAGGTTCTCACCTTCCTTCCCTTCATACGGCTTTATCTTCAGCCGTATTGGCTTCGGGTGTGGCGGACTTGTTTCCGCCACCGGAGCCTGCAGGTTTATCCGCACATGTGCGATGAGCCCTCGCTCGTAGGCGTCAAACGCATTGACACGCTCGAGCTGCTCGGCCGGCGTTGACGCCACCAGGCTCTGCAGTGCCTCCATCCCGAAGACACCAGCCATCTTCCGAACCGACTCGAACTGTGAGTCGATCAGATGGGAGAAGTTGCTCCTATCCATGGCGACGAACTTCAGAGAGATTTAGGTAGTCTACTTGATTGACTACAAGTGCTACAAAGTGTGACGGGGTCACACAGCACCTTGCGCTAGAGGAAGTTGGCTTCCGAGAGTTTACAAACTCTCAGTGAACGGTGGTTCACAGGTCAGTTTTGGCTAGGGAGCGAGGTGACCAATTTAAGGTAAGCTGTAAGCTGAATATATTTAGGTAGGCTAAGCTTAAGTTAAATATACAAACTATAAGTCACCTATAGTAAAGCTACCTCATCAGCCAATAGCTGGCCTCGGACGACCCTGGTACCACGTACCAGATATTCCAAAGTGTGACGTGTCACACTTCATGTAACTAGGAGTACACTTGGGGCTACGTACCCCGTTACATCGGAGGTGATGTTTGCGGACTCAACTCACAACACGAACGGGTCAAATTACAATGTGTTCTCCTTCATGGTTCATGTCGTATTCGGACATGTAAGCCAACGTATTTATAGGAACATGCCAGTAGCATCATGTACTTGACTTTGTATCATATGCGTACCTGTAGGCACTCCGTTTATAGGTCTTTGTACGAACGATACTTTGTATGTGACTAGGGACAATTGGTGCAGCACAGTCTGGTGAAAAATGAGAGCACAGAGTGTATGACCAGGGCTTTAAAAAATGATATAATATAAAAATTGTAGTATTGTATTGATGGAATAACTGATTATTGGAAAGGAAAGATTTCCGTAAAATATACATATATCCCCGTAATAACTATAAAAGTGGCAGCCACATGCGACTGTCTCATACGAGAGCAAGCAAAGACAAATTAGAACCAACTCGGGTTTTTCAACCTCAATTCTGACAAGTTCAAGCACCATGACCCGTTCGCGTAACATCTCAAGCTTCTTTTTTACGGACAGCGGTAGCGGCCAGCTCTCCTGCAAGCTATACGACAGAGTCTGCAAGCAGGATCCTGTATCGGGGAACACGAATCTCACCAGCCACCCACGGCGTGCCACCCAGGCTGAAATGAGACCTTCGAGACCCACCGATGCGTTCGCTAGCCGCGGCTAAGCCGGTCTCGTCAAAGACATTGGTGCGTTACATGCACCACGTGGCTGCCAGGGTGGGAGAGCGGATCACTGTAGATATGGGCGACAGGTTTGGCGTCACGTTTGACGGCTGGACCGCGGGAACACTGCACTTCATTGCCGTCTACGGTCTTTTCGATAAAGATGGAGCCCTGTAACAAGTGCTACTCGCGGTCTCGCCGGCAGAGTACGGACAAAGTGCCGATGCTCACATCAAATTAATCGATGCCATACTCGACGTCTACAAGAAAGACAGCGCAACGATTCTATTCATCGTAGCGGACAACTGTGCGAAAGCCATGCCACAGCAACTCGGTTGGGACCTCTCGTTGGCTGCGCTAGCCATCGCTTCAATCTGGCTGTCTGCCGATTTCTGGGATCCTATTAGCCGCTTATTGCCCAAGCTCAGGTGCCAACCCAACAACGCTGCCGAGTTTGCTCGTCATATCGATTACAAGCCATTGAAATCTAACGCGACTCGATGGTCGTCGACCTATCAGATGCTCGCCCGGTACATGACGATTAGCAATACCAGCAAGATGGCAGCTGCGGTCGGAGCTTTGCTTCCTCGCCCGAGTACCCACCGCCAGATTCAACAGCTTTTCAACAAGCTGGAAGATTTTGATATCATCTGTGCCAAGCTCCAATCGGAGGATCGTACTCTAAGCGATGTGAGGCTCCTATTTGACGCAGTCATAGCGAGGTATCCAGCTACTTCACACCATCTTAGTCCTTCGGCAGAAATCGTCCATTGTCCAGTCTTCTACTGACGGACCGAGCCATGAAAGCTGATCAAGAGGAGGCTGTCGCTTGTTTTGCTCTTTCTGCTCCTCTCCCGATTGAGGCTCCCAAGAAGGCGGACTTTGCGACGGATACACTGCGCCAGGCAAAAATACCACCGCAATACTGAGATTAAGTACGTTGCCCTGCTTCGGCTGCCCCCCTTCCACCAGCAATCGGTGCAAGTGCCTCTTCTCGCTGTGCAAGGTGGTGCTGATACCTCTACGCTCTAGTTTGCTACCAGCAAACTTCGACATGATCGTGTTCTTGCGTGCTAGCCGTGAGCTCTGGGACCTTACCACTCTCTTGAGATTAAGCAACACTGACGACCAAGAAACTGAGTAGATAAAACGCTCGCGTTCTGCAGACCGGGGGTGTAGGTCCAGACCCTGATGAACCTTTTATGTTGAATTTAATAGATTTCGGGTCAAATATTGTTAATAGGGGGTCATATACTTTCCTGTGTAAAACCTAAGTCCGCTAGTGGACTGTCTCGTGCCGTCGCCGGCTCATTTTAATTGGTGGGGGACCCTAGCAAGGACCATAGGGACCTAGTAACAGCCACCAGCTTCGTAACAGGTGTGAGACCCCATGTATAGTGGATTGATAGGGTGGTTTTTAAACCAATCTACTGTTCTGACCCTAGCAATGCTTTAAAATATTTGCAATTCTTACTATTGCCTCCAGCATTACTACAGTAACGTATAACGTTTTTCAGTGAAACCAGTTCAGTTTTATATTTAACTATCCGCGTCCTGTGCATGACAGATGCAATCGACGCGTTCAAGTTTTTGAACCCCGCCTGGGCGAAAATTCGTGTATTTGAAGGACGTGACTGAATTATCTCTGTTAGAGCATCTCCACCCAAAGCTCGCTATCTCTATCACTAAACCGACATTTGGCGCGGCGAAACAAATAAATTTCAAGTTTAGCGAGGCTAGTACACACCCATGACTCGCTAAAGTGATCTTCAAATTTGAACAGTCGTCGAAGTTCTTCGCAAACTGCAAGGAGAACTATGGATTGGAAACAGCGTATTTAACCAGTCCTTGCTATCCTACACGAGGAGGTCAACGACGACTACGGGGACG
The DNA here is from genome assembly GCF_000142945.1 of Phytophthora infestans T30-4. Classification (NCBI taxonomy): domain Eukaryota; phylum Oomycota; class Peronosporomycetes; order Peronosporales; family Peronosporaceae; genus Phytophthora; species Phytophthora infestans. Next base: position 1,088,715 of record NW_003303757.1, read on the forward strand.
ATGAAGTAGCAGCTGTAGCCAGCGTTTGTGTTGCTGTGGCTGCAGGGACGGAGCCACCGGCTAAGAAACGAAGGGGGGGGGGGTCGCAGCCTGGAAAAAGACCAAATATTGACCGTGGACGTGCTGCTGCGGACCAGCTACTGTACACAGACTACTTTGCTCCGAGACCTCTGTTTCCAGAAGCTCTGTTTCGTCGTCGTTTTCGAATGTCTCGTCGTTTGTTTCATCGAATCGTCGAAAAGGTAGCTGTGGCTGACACTTATTTCACACAACGGCCGGATGCACGAGGTGCTCTTGGCTTATCAACGGAAGTCCACAGCGGTTCGCTGCGCAGGATTCGCCAGCAATGCAGTAGCTTGAACGGCTTGGTCGCTGTCACGCCATCGCGATCCTCCATCCTCATGTAGATCTGCTGTGCGTCTTGGATCTCGTCTTCAAAGCTCGCACCAGACCGGCGCTCTACCTTGTCCATCGCTGCCGAGAAAAGCTTAGCTTGGCCAGAGATCTTCAACCACTTGCACTCCAACGAACAAATTTCTCTCACTACCGATCCTGCTGGCCGGGCAGCCGTGAAATGCTCGTGGATGCGTTTCCAGAACGTAGCAGAACTCTGGTCTGTCCCCGTTCTCGGGTCCTCGCTAATCTTCAGGTACGACATGCATAGCTGGATCTCCTCCTCCTCAACAAAGTTAGATCCGCGAGGCATCGATGCTCTTAATGCGATTTTGCCGCTCAAAGTTTCTGTGTTCTGCGGCTGTTCAGATAGCGAGGAGCTCGCGATCCTCGCCAAACGGGGACGAATTTGGCGCGAAGAGACGCAATTTGGCGAGGGATCGCAGCGTCGATAGCGATAGAGATGGCCCAGTGGGAGATAAATAACTGTTCCACGTAATTTTCGCGCCAAATCGCTTTAGCGATATCGATGGCGCGTTCTGGTGGAGATGCTCTTATAGAGACATTTCCCTCGCATCAAAGTTATTCTCTGCCACTTCCACTTGAAGAGATACATACGAACCGACATGGTCCAGAGGGAATACGGAGATCCTAGCAGCTTCGACATAGAACATGTCTAAGATGCTGTGGTCATGATGGAAGTATCAGCTACTGTCGAAGATTACATAAAGTACCTCAAGTACATGTATTTCCTACTAGACAATGTGGATCTACTGTCGGAGACGCTATCCCAGAAGCGAAACATCCGTTTCTTCGATACTTCTTAAGGAACTGGGGCCAGCAACAAGAGCACTGGGGATTGAGCGTACGCTCAGACGTACCACACCTCGCAGCTGCTCCGATTTGATGGGTCCGGTGACTCCAAGTTAGGGCTCCTGTAACCGATACATGGTCAAATTTATAGACCACCGGACTTACTACTGAAGAGTGTTCCTAGCGATGATCAAGGACTATCCGACGTGGGAGTTTGTTCTACAAAAGCACCGGTATTGAGAAGCAAGTCAGCAAGCCCCGTACCCAGGCCAGCAACGGCAAGACCGAGATAATTCACCGCGTCATCATGAACATGGCGCGGAGCCTGGGCTTTGCATGCTTAGCTTTTGGGGAAATGGAGCATAACGCAGCTTACATATTGTATCAGAGTCCGGCGAAGCCAAACCTGGGATCAAAGTCGCACTAGCAGATGCTCGCAAAAAACACGCAGGCTTGAGCGAAAGCGTGGTGTTTGGGCCGCCGTTCACCGTGTACGTGGATGTCAAGAGCAAATCGCTGGGCGAGAGGGGCAAAGCGGGCATGATTGTAGGCAAGCGCAGTGAGATCAAGGACTCTCGGGTGTGCATCCCGAGGAATAAGATAGTCGTGGTCACGCAGCACATCAGTAACGTAGCGGCGTTGTCCGACGTGCAGAATGCGCAGTTGACGCACGTGCATCTGGCCGACTCGGAGGCGTCGAAGGGCACGAATGCTTCGGATATGAACTCTTCGGGAAGAGATCAAGAAAAGGATACGCAGTGACAGGACGCGAGATAAGCACCAAACGCGACCGGCAACGCGGAAGGCTGTCGAGGCAGTAACAACCGACGACGCGGACGGTGGGAAAGCAAGGCAGCCCACGGATGTGGTGAATAGCTTACGTAACGCTGATTCAACGTGCTACATACAGGCGAAAAGGAGCGGACTCTAGTGGAAGTGGCAGATGGCAATGATGGGGAGCTTGAGGCAATGGAGGAGAACGGAGTTTGGGTCATGGTAGTACCGTTGATCGACAGCCGCGTACTGCCCACCAAGTGGATGCTCGAGACAAGTTACGAAGCGGACGGATTTATCGAGAAGTGCATGGCACGGCTTGTTGTGTGCGGAAACGCGCAGGCGTTCGGCGCCGATTTTAGTCTCACCTTTATGGCGGTCATGGCACTGAGCACCAGAAAGGTCCTGGTGTTTGCGCGTCGTTGGGTTGTGTCGGCGAGGCACGGCAACATCCTCAATGCGTACGCAAAGGCAAATAAGGTGCAGCACCTCGAGATCTATCTGAAGATCCGATACCAAGCGAGAGTGTGTTACGCAAGATGGGCGTGAGCAGCAAGAACGTGCTGGCGCTGCGCTTAAAGTAGTCGCTGTACAGCTTGCGGAAACCTACAATGGAGGAAATTATTACACAACAGGCTGAAAGAGGCGGGGCTCACGCGCTGCGTGACGAATGTGTGCTTTTACTTTAAGCGGGAAGGCACTGATATGACGGATGTAGACGTATACGTCGATGACCTTCTGGTCACTGCATCCAAGCGGGGTTGGTGGAAGGGTTTTTCCACTCAATGAGCGTAATATCTGTTAAGGGCTTTGGTGAGGTGAGGACGTTCGTCAGTATGCGTGGGGATCTTGACGTAGATGAGGGCTACTCGCTGGGTCAGCAGGTGATTATCAAGCAACTGCTCGAGCAGCACGGACTGACTGATCCGAATGGTGTGCGGGCCCGGTTGGAGAGGAGAGCGACGAGGCGGAGGTCAACAAACCGCAGTTGCTGACCAAGGCATGTGCACCAGGTGAGCCGACGATCAGCTGCTTTCAGTCGCTCGTGGGAAGCTTACTCTGGATCGTGCGTTTCACGAGACCTGACATTGGCTTCGCAGTGCACAAGACCGCGAGAAGAGCGCATCAGCCGACCAGGACCGACTCGAAGCTGGCGAAGAAGATTGCGACGTATATGAATGGCACGAAGAGTCTGAAGCCTATCATGCAGGCGGCTGTCAGTAGCAACGACGGGATCGCGTTGGAGAGCTGGAGTGACGCCGCCGACAAGAACGACAGTAAGTCTGTACCTGGACGTGTGATAACCACTGATGGGGCTGTCGTGCACTTGGTCTGCATGAAGCATATGGGCGTGGTACGCTCCATTATGGAGGCCGAGCCCACTTCGGCCTCGCACGCTGAAAGGGAGCTGCTGGGAGTGCGCGAGTTAATCAGGGAGCGGGGGGGGGGCGGGCGGGAACCGATGCTCAAGTGGAAATACAACCGGGTTGCGAGCTAGCAGGAAGCGCTAAACACGTGGGCATACACGTAAAATGTATCTGAAACTACGCTAGGAAGAGGATGCTAAGCCTGAGTACGTGGAGTCGCGGATGGGGTGATGCCCTCCCCACTCTGCCTGTAAAGGGGTTACATGGTGTGGAGCTCACACGGGTACGAAGTACCCGAAGGGTTAACAAGCTCTCAGTACATAAGTAGGAGAGTTAACAGGGTCTCTCAGTACGTTGGCTGAAAGCCACACGTTATGCATTTGATTAGGTTTAACTATGCTTGATAGTTAAACAGACACATTACCCCTAGGCGGCTTGGCCGCAATAATAGTAAATAAAACACTTCTGGTTTTGTAGCATAAAATTAAGGTATTAACTTTGAGCCCTGGTCGTGGGCTGTAAGTGTCCTTCGGATAAAAAAATAGTATTAGTGACTCTTTGAGTCGAACGCCTTCCTCTGACGCTAAAGCTACGGCAGCCCCGCTGAACTTGATAGCACTTGTCGTCAATCCCGCTCCTGAGTCGATTGACTTTATCCTCTGCGAGGATGGAGCACCCCGTGTTCGCGAATTTGCCCCCGGCGCAGCAGAACGCGCTTACTAAGCTTTTGTCCTTGCTCGGCCCGGAGGGCGTGACTCATCTTGCATCGCAAGGTCCAGAGGCGGTCACCGCCAGGCTGGATTCGCTCTCACGATACGAGAACGCGCTCTTGGAGCACGTCCAAGAGAAAATGATCGCCGCAACGGCGGCGGCGGCGATGACGCGTGAAGTGTCTATGAGACTGAAACCGCGCATGGTGAGCGTAAAAACCTTCCAGGGGAAGGATGGAGAGAACCTTCTTCTCTGGACCCGTGAGGTCGCGATGGCCATGGGATCGGCCCTGCTCCAGTGTGAGCATCAGCGCATGGTGCTTGCTATCTCCCGGCTTGGAGGTAGCGCTCGTGAATCGGCACGAGCGCGTGGTATGTCTGTTGACGCTGCATTTCTCACTTGGGATCGGCTAAAGCAACAGCTTTCGCGCGTGTTCGCGCCGCCTAATTAGGCGTACCGTATCCGGTCAAAGTTCCTTGCTACCCGGCAGGGTAAGAAGGCGTTATTGGACTATATCCAAGAGTTGAGAGCTCTTATCGCAGGAATGGCGGCGGACCCTCTTCCGGAACGGGTCAGTGTGATCGTGTTCATGGAGGGACTTCGTGTGAGCGCAGCTCAGACGGAAGTATTTCGTGTTCCCCAAACTCTTTCGAAGAGGCGGTGGATGTGCCATTGAATGCCGAGCACATCTTCAGGTCGGCTCGGCCTGGTTGGAGCGCTGACAGCGCGATCTCTTCGAGCAACCGGAGCCGATAGACATCAGCTATGCTGAAGACGAAAAGGCGGATCTTCTTGCTGCGAAGCAGCGCGCTGGCATCCGCCGATGCTTTGTGTGCAATAGCACGAAGCACTTGAGGGCCTATTGCCCTCTGCGCAAGAAGCGCGAGGCTCTGATGATCCAATTCTCCGGGTCATCGCCGGGAATTGGCAGCCCCAGTACGCGCGGGGCGGCCTACTGGGGTTGCGCTGTCGCGCACACCGGACTACGAGTTAGCTCATGTCACGACCGTGACGTCGTCAGTGCCTGACTTGATACGCAGAGCGTATGCACAGGACGACATATGCGTAGTGCTGCTACGGGATCTTGGGAGCAAAGCGTTTAGAGACTCTGACAAGGAATTGTCTGGGCGCTTACACGCGAGGCTGCATCGATACGGTTTCGATGGCGGCCTTCGGTACTACAGCACCGACTCTGGGGATAACCTTCGTGTAGTCGTTCCTCATGATGAGGATCTAAAGTATCGAATCCTCTATGAGGTTCATGATACGCCCGTGGGCGGGCACTTAGGTCAGGAGAAGACCTATGGCTCGGTGAGCCCGACGTACCGGTGGCCCAAGATGTATAAGTGGGTCGGCACCTGTGTACGCACGTGTGAGACGTGTCAACGGACAAACTCCGCGCCGAGCACAGCAGCGCCGTTGGCGAGTTTGCCTGTCCCTAAGGGATGTTGGCAGTCCATGAGTTTGGACTTTGTGTTTGGCCTTCCCAAGGATAAGACGAGAAGCACGGGTATTGCGGTCCTTGTAGACCGATTGAGCAAGATGGCTCATTTATCGGCGGTGCCGGACACCATTGAAGGTAAAGATACAGCTCTGCTGTTTTTAGACTGAGTCTTTCGCCAACATGGCTTGCCCGAGGGAATTGTCTCGGATCGAGACCCACACATCACCGTGAAGTTCTGGACGTCCCTCTTCAGAGTGCTCGGCTCTCGTTTGGACATGTCCACAGCGAACCATCCGCAGACCGACGGTCATACCGAATGCGCGAATCGCGTTGTGGGGGATATCCTCCGGAGCGTATGCGCTGAGGCGCCAAAACGCTGGAGCCAGATGCTCCCACTCGTTGAGCTCGCATTAATAATGCAGTGCATCGACAGGCTACACTCCGTTCTATGTGATCAGATTGGCGAACCCTCACGTCCCACGGACGCCGCCACGCAGTGGCTCAGGGCTTGATGGGGGAGGGATAGCCGAGCGGCTAGCAGATGTCAGCCCTGTTGCGGCTCACAAGCAAGTCGATGACTTTGTCTCTTTGAGACTGAGCGTAATGCGCCAGGTACGTGACGCTATGGCTGAAAGCAAGGACACACATAAAGAACATCCAGATGCCAAGGGCAGACGCAATGAAGAAAGGTTAGAGGTCGGAGACCAAGTTTTTTTTTAAACTAAAAACTTAGCTACTCATACAGTGTGTGCAGTCTTCAAGACAAAATTGAGACCACGGTTCATAGGACCGTTCAAGGTCGTGACCAAGAAGGGCCTAGCGTACACGCTTAACCTTCTGAAGAAGATGCGCTCGCACCCGGTCTTCTACGCTGACTTGCTCAAGCCATATCAGGACCCTGCTCAGGTGAGAGCGGAGGTGCTGGCACCAACGGCGACTGGGCCACGACAGGCTGAGCGACAGCAGGTGGCGGGGCCACAAGACGCAACAGCAAGTCGAGCTGACCTCGCAGCTGAGCGACTTGACGCTCAAGGTCCGCGACTCGGTTCTAAAGCGACCGTGATTGCTCAAACCAGTCCACACGGTGGTTAGTCTCATCGAGACCATCTGCGAGGCGACTCAGGGAGTCAGTTGTATCATGCAGATACTGGCTCAGAGAGCCCACGCGCCGCTTCAGCGCGAACTCGTCGCTACTACTCGCGACGCGAGAGTCCAGCTGAGGATCGGTCTCCTCCAGCTCTGCTCGACGAGCACGGCGAGCTCCACTACCATGTGGAACGCCTTAAAGCGAGGCGCAGGCGCCAGGGTCGTACGCAGTACCTTGTGAAATGGAGGGGTTATCCTCACTCACAAAACGCTTGAGAGTTTGAGGTTGCCCTCCGACAGGACTACCCTGACGTCGTCGACGCTTTTATTCGAGCACACCCACTGCTTCGCCGCTACGGCATACGACCGCGTCGTCAGGCGCCGAGCGCTTCCCGCCGCTAGAACGCGGGGATGACAGGTCGGTAGCTGAGCTCAGGATCCGACCAGTAGCTGTAGCAGCCGGCTCGTAGGAATGAGAGGTGCTCGCAGCATGAGCGGGAGGCAGTGACGCCTCGTGGTGATGGAACAGTGTCCCGAGAGTTGTCGGAGGGCTTTCGACTTAGCGAAGTCTAGCGCAAACGTCTCTCAAGACGAATATCGGTCTCAAAGAAACTTGCTCGAAGAGCATTGTAGGAGGGGAGACGTCGAGCCCTCTCCACCCAGCTTCCAAATTGGCTTCGTAAGCACGCTGGGGTTCCTAAACGCTGAGAACAACCGGAATGATTCATATGGAGGGTACTGGTGGGCGGTTGAGCTGCATTTTCAGGCGCGCCTGATACTCCCGAGGGGCTGTGACTTGTGAAGTCAGATATCCCCTCTCGAAGCCGGTGCCGCTGCACTTGCTGATCAGCGGTCGAGGCCGCAGGCTCACTCGTGTACGTGTTTAGCGGCTACTGCGCCGCGAGGCGGGTCGCTTCGGCAGGGTTCCGCGTCTGGAAGCCGTAGTCACGGCGTGACGTGAGACCAAGTGGTCGGACCACAGGTCGGAGCGACTGTGAGCGCTGCTCCTTGGACAGCTGACGGCCTTGGGCCTCGTTCAGGTCATTCGTAATGAAGTTGTGATCGTATCGATCTTCCTCGTCGTACCGCGACGATAGTAGTGGCGCATCGCGCAGCGCACGAATCGGATTCGAACGTTCAGAGAACGGATGCGGTGTCCGCAGGTATCTTGTTGTTGGAGATCGTGCCGCCGAGCGGTTAGACTCACAGAGGCTGCTGGAGAAGACGCGGCACCAGTGTGCGACCTTGGAGAGGTTGGGTTGGAGTGGGACTCGCTGCCCATGGGATCGTCGTAGTCGACTTAATCCTCTTCAAGCTCCGAGAACGATACATCGTTACCTCTGGGCAGCGCCCGCAGCTCTGACGAGCTTTGAGCTTCGCTCTCTTCACGTTGACGGCTCATGGAGCGTTGTCCTTGTCGACGACGATACTCTTGGTGGTATTTCGCCACCGAAAGAGAAGCAGATGCTCTTGGAGCAGCTCCAAAGCGCAGGTGTGGGTCAGAGACCGTCGGGGCAGGGGAGGCGCGACGCGCTGGAGACGTTGGGCCGTAGGCCGTAGTCGAAGTGCCAGGCATCAAGGATGCGAAAGCGTTCGTGAGCTCGCGAAGCTGCAGAACGCAGAGGTGAGGTCTAGTGACCTCCGCCGTCTTGACAGGACGTGACCTCACCAAGAAGGGTTTCGAAAGCGAAATGGTTTCATCTTAGTGGATGAGAGTGTAACGGTTGTTACATGGTGTGAAACACACTGGGGTACAAAGTACCTGAAGCGTTAACAAACTCTCAGTACATAAGTTGGATAGTTAACAAGGTCTCTCAATACGATGGCTGAAAGCCACACGTTATGTATTTCATTAGGTCTAACTATGCTTGATAGTTAAACAGATACATTACCCCTAAGCGGCTTGGCCGCAATAATAGTAAATAAAACACTTCTGGTTTTGAAGCAAAAAAGTTAAGGTATTAACTTTGAGCCCTGGTTGTGGGCTGTAAGTGTCCTTTGGATACGGAGCTTAGTACTAGTGACTCTTGGAGTTCAACGTCTTCCTCTGACGCTAAAGTTACGATAGCCCCACTGCACTGCCGGCGCCGAGGATCGCGTAACTGCAAGAGATATTTAAGCTAAAGGGACGGATGCAACCGAGAGTGCGACGACCGAGGAGTGTTAGATTGGGACCGTGAAATTACGGCCCATTAAGAAGGACCGGTTTGGGAGTCGACTATACGGATAAGCACAGACAAGAGGCATGGATGGTTGCCAGAGATGTTTGGTTATCGGCAAATATCACTTCTTCATTTTTACAATACCAACCCTGCATAACAAGAGGGGGGGGGTCACTCGGTCAATAAGTGGACCAATTCCTAGCTTTTTTCGCGAGTTGTACAATTAACCCTTTAACTTCGTTGGAAGAGGGGGCACGGTTAGTAAAACAAAATACATGTAACGACATTTCCGTTGCCAAGCTATGAGACAATTTTGTATTTAGTGTGTAGTGGTTTTGCTGGCTCCGCCCGTGCCAACTTTGGGGCCACAAATGGATTCAGCTTAAGATACCGTCTAGCCAGGGGTTCTCCAATACGGTATTATACGGAATTGACGGTGTGTAACGGGGTCACACAGCACCTTGCGCTAGAGGAAGTTATCTTTCGAGAGTATACAAACTCTCAGTGAACGGCAGCTCACAGGTTCCCTCTTTATTCAAAAGAGAGCGAAGTGACCTAATTAAGGTAGAATGTAAACTGCATATATTTATAGGTAGAATAAAACTTGGGTTTAATACAAACTATAAGTCACCTATAGAAATGCAATGTCGTTAACCAATGGTTGGCTTTGAACGACCTTGGTACTTTGTACCAAATATCCCGAAGTATGACGTGTCATACTTCTGAAGTTCTGTGTGACGTGTCACACTTCATGTAACCAGGGTACACATAGGGCTACGTACCCCGTTACATCCTCCCCCACTTAGGTTCGGTTTACCGACCAATCAGAATGAAGAGGTGTTCGTCACAAACTCTCATTCTCAAAGTCGAAAACCATCGACTTGGCCTGGCGAGCGCGGCGGAGGCTCACTTCACAGTTAGGGCCTCGAGCAGCAGTCCGTACGCTCTTCTTCTAGGTCTTCCACTTCGACCGTTAACCATGCCTCGTGGCACTGCAAAGAGCGGTGCGAAGACACGCTCCAAGGCTGCTGCCGTAAAGGCGCAAGCCAAGAGCACTAAGCCTCACGGCAAAGGCTCGGCACTTCAGGAGGCTACTCAGGTGGCCTCCGAGGCGATCGGTTCCTCGCGTGACGCGGCTGTGGACAAGCGAGCAAGCAAGCGCCGCAGCCCGTCGCCCTCGGCCTCTCCATACAATCGTCCGAGCCCTCGGTTCGTAGAACGTGAGTTCAACTCTGGCAGTGAGGACGAAGCCGAGTCCGAGAGCACGCACGATGCTCCTGCGGGCTCTGTGGGAGGGCACAGCCCAGTGCCCAGTGAGCACAAGGACGACAGCGTGCAGTCGCTCGCAAGTGATCAAGGTGATCACAGTCCCAGAACGTCTGTGCGCTCTGAGAGTCCGGCCGTCAAGGCTAAGGGCACTCCCAAAGCTGGTGGCGATGAGGAAGAGAATCCTCGCTAACGTCTCTCGCTTGCCGAGGGTCCTGCGCGTGCTAAGGCCTCTAAAGCCGAAGGCGCCAAACCCTCAAAGAAGCGTACAGCCTCTAAGTCTCCACTCCGCGAGGAGAAGGAGTCTCGACACTCCCATCGGGGCATCTTCGACTCCTCGGATGAAGAGGAGGAGAAGGAGGAAGAAGTTGAGGAGGGTGCTATCTCTGAGCCCCGGGAGGTCTCGAATGACCTCGACCAGCAGCAGGAGGATTTCCAAGCTGCCCAGCGTGTGCGTGGGGGTTCGGTGGTGGCACCCGTCAGCCAGGGAGCTGCCATCAACTCAAGAGGGTATTGGCCTCCCGAGGAGAATTCTGGGGCTGACCTCTTCTTAGAGCTCCTCGTCGCTCCCCGTGGCCTTGTGGGCGGCCACACCTCTAGGGGCATCTACGAACGTGCCCTTGTTCAGAAAGAACAGTTGTTCGTTGACAACTTGGAGGCTGCTCGGTGTGTGCTTCTCGCGCCACACCGCATTCCCCTTAAGGACTTCACGACTTGTCGTAAGAAGCCCGAGAACCGGGGTGGTCTCTATCCTCTTTGGGGATACCCCTGGGTTATGCCCGAGAGCTGTCCCACCTGGAGTTCTTGTGAGGACATGTTCTGGGCGTGGGTAGAGTTTCTCAAGTACTCACTCACGGAGTTACGGGAACTCCATAAGGATCAGCTGCTGTCCCGCATCCTGGGCCAGCGTGATCTTCGTGTTAGGTTTGCCCACTTGGTCAGCAAGCGCATGCTGCAAGGGACATCCTGAAGCGCGCGGCTTCCAGCGCTCACGATGAGCGCGGGTACGGAATGTATTCATCGTCCGTACCCCGTTCGGGCAAGAAGCCCCGGACTACTTATGAAGCTGCCGCCGCTTCTGTTCCCAGATTGCGACAGCCTTCGGGCAGTCAATCAGGAGCCGTTCAATCGGCTCCCACGAGTTCTCGGAGTGGGCATAACCCCTCCACTTCACGAGGAGCTGTCGCTTACCGCGACGCCGTTGCTCCTGGAGGATCCGCTCCACGTGGAAGAGGACTTCTCCATTTCGGTCAAGCAGGGGCGGAAGTGCCCTCGTACGAGTACGAGTACTCGTCGCCTTCCGAACGCCACTTTCGTTCGGGTGCTCCGGCTGCGGGTCCGACACAAGGCCCTGAGGTTGACCGCCTCCGTCAACGTGTCCTCGTGCTCGAGATTACACTTGGCCTTGAGACTGGCGGTGATGCTGCCGCCCAGGACGGGAAATCAGGGCGAGCTCGCTCGTCTTGCGGGCCACCTGGACCTGTTGGAGCGAGAGGTCGCGAGCCTGCATCTGCGGGTGAATCGTCGGGCCTCTTCGGCCGATCTGGACGAGGCCTTTCGCATGATCCGACGGATCGAGGCTCTGTTGCCACGTCCGGAGCCGCCTGCGGCACACTCCCAGACGTATGCGTATGGTGCGTACCTGGCGTACTCAGCGTACTCGGCGCATGGCTCCGGGGTCCGTTCGTATGGAGCCCCTCCGGCGTACGGTCTTAAACCGCATCCTTGCCGTTCCGACCGAGGCTTGGGTGCCTGCTCCGACGCCTTCGTCGACGTCTGTGGCCCGCCCTCGCTTCGAGGAGCTGGGTCAAGGTGGGTCTGCGAGTCAGTAACCCCCTGCGGATCAAAGTACCGCCTAAGACGTCCAACATAGAACGTCGGGTGCGTCGTCATTGACTTTGGCAGGTCGCTGGTGTACGACGCACCATGTCTGGCCAGGACTGAAAATGGTCCGATGAAGCGGTGCTTCAGCTTGTTGCTGCCGACAGAGCTGACAGTGTCAAGAAGTAGGTTCCTCGTGTCTAGTAACACTAAGTCCCCCATTTTAAATACACTAAAGTTTCCTCTTCCATGTTTGTCGGAGTACTCCTTTTGCTTATCTTGGGCCGCTGCCATGGCATCGCGGACCCTGCTGACAACGCTTAGCTTGGTATCCATAAAGGATTCCACTTGTTTCTGCAGCGAAACTGGTCTCACATCCGAGACCTGGGAGGAAAGGGCTTTCCGAGCCTCTCCCCCACTTAGAATAGAGGAGTCAGTGTCTCCTCGAAGAGTGAGAGGCACTCTGGGGTGACGGAAGCCGTTCAAGTAGAACGGCGTGAGCCCCGTAGACGCGTGCACCGCGTTGTTGAGCGCAAGCTCAACAACTGGAAGCTACGTCGACCACGTACGTGGTGCTGCCGCGCACACACTGCGCAGAGTGTCCTCGAGCACTCGATTGACGCGCTCTGTCTGGCCGTCTGTCTGTGGATGATCCGCAGTGGACATCTGCAGACGAGTTCCCAGTAAAGGGAACAGCGTTTTCCAAAACGCAGCAGTGAACCGTGGGTCTCGGTCCGAGCCAATCGTCTCCGGGAGACCGTGATAGCGGAACACGCCATCGACCAACAACCTTGCGGTTTGTTCGCCCGTAACAGTGACGGGAACCGGAGCAGGATGTACCATCTTGCTCAGCCGACACACGCACACCAAAATTCCGGTGTTGCCGTGTCCGTTGGCGGGAAGCCCAAAGATGAAGTCAAGACTCATCGACTTCCAACAGTCAGCCGGTACGGTCAGGCTCTGTAGTGGAGCCGAAGAGTGCCATGCGGGTTTGACCCGCTGACATGTTTCACATGTCTTACATACCGGGCGACCCACTTGTACATGTGGGTCCACCAAAAGGCCTGAGAGACCGACAGAAAAAGTCTTCTCGCGGCACAAGTGGCCGCTGGAGGGAGCGTCGTGCGCCTCCGCGAGGATGTCGAACCTCAGATCCTCGTCGTTGGGTACGACCACCCGTGGAGGTTTATTGGGCTCCACCCGGTAATAGAGGAGGCCATCCTTCAACTCATATCGGTGGAGCCATGAGCGCTGTCGCGACGAGAGCCAGTCGGACTTCGCGCTCGGTCCTGCCATAAGGAACTTGACGATAGGCGCGACGGCCTCATCGTCCCGATACGCCATGCGTATCCGATCATATAGATCCGTTGTCACCCGTGTGATGTGGGCCAGCTCATAGTCAGGACGCCGAGAGAGGGCGTCCGCAAGCACGTTGAGCTTGCCCGGCTTGTATTCGACGCGGAAGTTGTACTTCACGAAGAAGGACAGCCACGTCGCCATCCTTTGGGAGAGGTGAGGCGAGTTAGTCGCCGTCCTCAAGGATGCGTGGTCTGTGTAGATCACATAGGGCCTTGATCCCAAAAGGTGAACCCGAAACTTCACAAGGGCCTACTTCATTGTCAGGAGCTCCTTGTCGTGGACAGGGTAGTTCCGCTCGGCGGCTTTGAGCTGCCTGGACTGGAACGAGATGACTCGTTCGTGTCCAGCCGTCTCGGCCTGCAGCAATGCACATCCGATGGCGTAATCGGAGGCATCGCAGACGACGCTAAACGGCTTCGTCTCGTCCAGCAGGGCCAGGACAGGGGCCTCTTGGAGACTGGCCTTGATGCTGTAAAAGGCTACTGGTGCTCTTGCTCCCAGCGCCAGTCGACGTCCTTCTGAAGGAGGCTCGACAAGGGCTTAGCGAAGCCCGCGTACCCTGCGCTGTACTTGTGAAGGTAGTTGGCCAAGCCCAACCACTTTCGAAGGTCCTTTTGGGATCGGGGCGTCGGCTATGCTGCTATGGCCTTGACCTTGTCTGGGTCAGCCCGAACGCCCACGTTGCTTACGAAGCAACCGAGAACTTTAATCTCTGGTGACGGGAAAACGCACTTGTCGATGTTGGCGTAGAGCTTGTTCGCTCGCATTACGTCCAACACTCGACAGAGGTGTCCTAGATGCACCTCCATGGCCGTCTTGCCTCCCTCGGCACGGCTATGGACGAATGTGTCGTCGAAGTACGTCTGTACGAAGGTACGCAAAGGGCGGAGCAATTGCGTCACCAGGCGATTGAACGTCACCGGGGCGTTAGACATGCCCTGCGGCATGACGAGTCACTCCCAAAGCATGCCGCTTGGAATGCTCACCGCGGTGAGCGGGATGTCACTCTCCCGCATCAGGATCTGGTAGTATCCGTCTACCAAATCCAGCGCACTGTACAGTACGCTCCCGGCCATGTTGTTTAACAACACATCCTTTCGTGGGATTGGTGTTTGGGCCGGCAGCGTCGCGTTGTTCAGCTTGTTGTAAGCATGAACTAGACGCCACTTTCCGTTCGGCTTCCGAACGCAGAAAGTCGGTGTCGAGTGCGGGGATTTCGACTCCCGCACCATGCCTGCCTTCGCTTTCGCGGCGAAGAAGGCATCAATGCCCTCGCACTGTTCGCGCGGGAGAGGCCATTGCCTCGTGACACAATAATTTGTGCTAGGCACAAATCGATCTCATTCCGTACTTCTCGATCTGGTGGGAGTTGGGTCGGTGGGTGCTTGTTCACCACGCGTACTCCGTCACCAAGGGATACACCGGATCCTTGGGGTTCTTAAGGATCGCGGAGCCCAAGCGCGTCTGACGCTTCTTGTTCAGGTCTTCCAGGACGTTTTCGTCCAAGACAGAGGAGGAGTTCAGCTCCTCCCGAGTGGTCTCAGGTCTCATGAGCACCATCTCGGCAATCTCCCCAGTCTTGAGGTTGGCCAGGAAAGACTCGGCCGTCATTTCCTCGAGGTTCAGCATCTCTGTAACCCCTGGCAACGGTTCCAAGTGGACACCAGATGACTTGACGGGTAACTCGGTCTCGCCATCGAAGATGTGATAACACTCTTCCACCGGGCTTGTCGGAGGAGCCCGGGACCTGGACGCCGAGTCGCTTGAAGCGACGTCGATCTGAACGAAGTTCGGATCGACTTGAGGCGGCGGCGGCGTCGTTGACGACGGCGACCGTGACGTGGAGCTTTGCTGTCCACGTCTAGGGACGTCGGCGCTACGACATCCGAGGCACTCGTGGCCTCGTGTGGTACTATGTTACCCACACAGGAAGTGTTCAACGTCTTCCTCTTCAGTTAAGGTCTGCGCGACCGCGTGTGGCACTGTGTTACCCACACAGGAAGCGTATCCGACGTCTTCCTCTTCAGTCAAGGTCTGGGCGACCGTGTGTGGAACTCTGTTACTCACTCTGAACACGCTGTTCTCGGTGTTCATGACAGCTGCAGCTGTCTGCGGAACTAAATTATCCGCTTGTGGACCTAAGTTACCCACTTGACCAGCGCCTGTTCTGGGCGCTGCCACCGTCAAAACATCCTCGGAGTCGTCATATACGTCGACGATTCCCAAGCATCTGCCGGATGCTTTGGTACCCTGGCAACCCTTGCGGGCGCCCCGGATCCTGACAGAGGTGAGAACATGACTCACCGATGCTCTGCCAGACTGCGCAGGGCGGCTGGCACCGATTGCCTTGCCTCGCCAGTCGATCCAGGGCTCGTGCTTCTCAAGCCAGGGCATGCCCAGGATCATATCATATGGATCCATATCGAGGACAGTGAACTGTTCGAGGCTGTCAAAGTCTTCAAACTTGACGGCCAGATCCACTTGGACGTTGGGGACAGTGACGACCTTCCCGTCGGCCAGTCGCACTGACACCGTCCCGTTGCCCTTGCTTTCTCTCAAAGCTTCGGACAACTTGTTGCTGTTACGAGCAACCGTCTGGCGGCGTGCGAAATTCTTCGACGCCCCAGAGTCAATCAAGATTCTAAAGGGATGATCGTATCCCCGTACACATCCGTGTACTACGAGCAACCCGCCGCTGCTCTTCGCCGATTCGAGAGTGCGAAGACTCTCAGGGGCTAAGTCCCCGTGGTACGCGCCACCCGCGCACCCATCACGAAGACTTAGTTCTTCCCCAGTAGGGCGCCCCGCCCCTACTGGTTCCCTGCGTTCCCCTGACCCCGGGATCCTGGCTTCTGCCAGCAACCCTTGAGGACGGGCTTTAGAAAGGACCGTCTGCGGAGTCTTTCCGCGGGATCGTCGCGCTTGATGTGGCCCATCTTCCCGCAGCCGAAGTAGCGGGTGTCACGCTGTTCGGCGGACCCCAGCTCCATGGGAACTGGTCCGTTGGGGCTTGTTCGACCGGAGGCCGACAAGGAACTTCCAGGCCACGCTGAGGCCGGCATACGCGCCTGGCGATGGCTGTACTCTTCTTGAAGAGCCACTAGATTTGCCTCTTCAAGGGTGCTTGCCTGCACCCGGAGCAGCTGAGTGCGTGCGGGGCCCACTCGAAGGCCGTCCATGAACACAGTCATCTTGATGTGTTCATTGAGTGGGTTTCCCACTAGGGACGCCGTGAGCTCCCGTATCTCTTGCACATACTCGTGCAGTTCGCGCCTTCCTTGTTTACACGCGAGGAAGCGCGAACGCTGGCGGTACTCGTAGTTCGCCGGGAGGAACGCGGCTCGGAGCTGTTCGCACAGCTGAGCCCAGGATGTGAAACATCCAGGGGATGTTGCTTCCCGAGTGTACACCCAACTCTTAGCACGACCGCTAAGGTTGGAGAGTGCAAAAGCAACACGCAGTTGCTCGGTCGAGATCAGAGCCGCGTCCATCGCGAGCTCTACTTCTCGGACCCAGAAGTGAAGGTTCTCGCCTTCCTTCCCTTCATGCGGCTTAACCTTCAGCCGTATTGGCTTCAGATGAGGCGAATTTGCTTCTGCCACCAGAGCCTGCAGTTTCTCCCGCACATGCACAATGAGGCCCTGCTCGTACGCGTCAAACGCATTGACGCGCTCGATCTGCTCGGCCGGTGTTGACACCACCAGGCTTTGCAGGGCCTCCATCCCGAATATGCCTGCCATCTTTCGACCCGACTCGAACTGAGAGTCGATCATTGGGGAGAAGTCGTTCCTGTCCATGGCAACGAACTTCGGAGAGGTTCAGGTAGTCTACCCGCGGTGGCGTGGATTGACTACGAGTGCTACCAAGTGTGAAGGGGTCACACAGCACCTTGCGCTAGAGGAAGTTATCTTCCGAGAGTATACAAACTCTCAGTGAACGGCAGTTCACAGGTCCCCTCTTTATTCAAAAGAGAGCGAAGTGACCTAATTAAGGTAGAATGTAAACTGCGTATATTTATAGGTAGATTAAAGCTTGGGTTTAATACAAACTATAAGTCACCTATAGAAATGCAATGTCGTTAACCAATGGTTGGCTTTGAACGACCTTGGTACTTTGTACCAAATATCCCGAAGTATGACGTGTCATACTTCTGAAGTGTGACGTGTCACACTTCATGTAACCAGAGTACACTTAGGGCTACGTACCCCGTTACACGGTGGGTCAGCACAATAATAAAAAAGGAAATTCCACAATTACCAATACAGCAAAAACTGCAGTAAGTATAGCAATATTGCTTACAGCTCTGCGTCCCAACTAAAGCTAACGTCGCCACATCCCATAAATCTCTGTTTGCACGCAAAAATATAATCAGCTCAAAGTTGGCAGGCAACATGCATGTCGCTGAGGGGCTCGTAGGAGTAAGCAGTCCGTTGCAAGTTGCTTGTTTGTGGACTCTGAAGTAATGATTGGATATCAGATTCATACATGTATCTACTACGCAGGAGCTAGTAAGGACAATACAGACAACAAGAAATGGTCTGACGTCCAATTGATTCGTGAATGTTCTACTGTTGTCAATTCTATTGCAAATATTGGAGCCATATCATACTAATATTTTTTAAGAAAGCTGCAATAATCTGCTTTTATACATGTATTTCGAAAAAAATGATTTAACAACTTTTTAGCTTCAAAATGGCAAATTTGTAGTTCAATGTGGCAAAATGTAAATTCAAAGTCCCCTTATCGTGAAAAAAAAAGTGCTGATGCAATGCTGCCAATCACTTGTTGGATTGGAACATCACGCCGTTAACGCCATCAATTTCTCGGGTGGCAGTCAAAAATCCTGGCACCTGAAGCAGCATCTCAATAAAGAACGGCAAACCGAGTCGGTTATTTTCGCTAATCGACTAAGACCTGTACTATCTAATCACCTGTCATATTCTCTGAGGAGTACATATCGCTTTTGATCAATTTTCAGACCAAATTTTGCCATCTTGAACAAGGTGAAAAGGTAAAGTAATACTTCTGTTGAGACCCCCTGCGTCTACCGGTAGCGTATTCATCGATCGCATTTGCCAAGTACCGGTAATTTGTAGTTATATCCATCACTCAAATGGTTTCAGAATTGCTCGACGAATAGTTAGCATGATCGTTTTGACGTGGCTGTTATGTTGGCGGCGAGATGATTACGCTCTTCAGACAGTCATGCGAGGCAATCAACTGGTCCTGATTCCATCATTTCCAGCGTATTTTTACGAAGCGGTGAACTGATTTTACATTGAAGCTTCCTCCATGTTTTCTGAAGCAGATCGAAAGCGCTCGACGCGAGCATTTAATACTAGTACATGTTACTGCCGTAAAGTCTCGCGCGCCGGAGCAACATGTGGTAGAGTGAGGTCGGTCATTGTGTTCGTTATGTCCCTGGTGGTTAATAGCGTTTCACGACTAGCAGATTGTTGTCCTAGCTCGACGCAATGTTTTGAACGGGCAAGTTGAAATCATCACCAGTTGATGCAGCTTCAACGGTTGTGAGGAACTACAACGTTAGCCATGTTAGCTAAACCAGAATAAGGACCCGAATCCTAATCAATACACAAATTTTTATCGCTTGCGGTCTCTATAAACTGCTCAGCAGATCTCGGCGTCATCTGGTCGGCATCGGAAGCCCTGCACGATCTCCATGTCATGTAAAGCGCGTCGCTCGGGCGGCGGGAAAACCCAAGAGGCCCGCATGCCGTCCGTCCCGCAGATGACGCTCAGATGTCGCTCTAGTCTCGACGTGGACTTGTCCCCACCACGGCGAGCTGCAATCTGATCGGCGATCAATGTGAAGAGCGGGTCCTGATAAATATTATACAGCTCCATGGTGAGCATGAGCGAGCAGAAGATTCCAAACACGGCGGCAGCAGCCAGGATCCAGCCGCCCAACTTGCCAGGAAACTGGTCGCTCTGCAGGCCGCACGTGTACTTGCCACGCGAGCACATGGCGTACTGCATCAACACCAGCAGCGCCGCCTGCACACTTGTGGCCGTCACGTATAGCAGCATCAAGAGAAACGCCTTTTGGTTGCCGATCCCCACGCAATTGTTCACCCAGGGACTGCCCAGAAAACAACATTTATTGCATCAGTGCAGTGTTCTATGTTTGCATATAACATCCTTCTTACCAGTGGTGATCTTGGAGCACAATGCATCGTTCACAAGTATGGCAGTGCGTGGCCCTGTAAGACAGCAAGCAGGAGAGGGTCAGCTATAGCAATCTATATATTTTCTTACTAGCTTTGCGCACCTCGTTGGCCTGTAGATCTCGCATTCGTCGCAGTAGATGAGCAGCGAGCCGTCGTCCTCGCATTCCTCGTATTCATTCAGTGGCATCTCCTCCTCGATCTCCTCCACTTCGTCATCGCTCTGATCTTCTGCTTCTGCAGGTGGCAACCTCTGCAGCTTGAATGGCACCGTGCCGGGGTTGCTAGTGAGCACCACGATGTGGCACCAGAGGCACATGCCGAAGAGCCCCGTGAACCAGACCCCTTCGGTCAGCCCCATGAGTGACAACAGCCCCACCCACTGCGAAATAGACGCGAGAACCGCCACCAGTAAACCGAACACCAGCACCCAAGCGAATAGCGCGATCACGACGCCCGAGGGGTCCCACACGAACCACAGCGGGCGCCGACGGGCCAGCATGTTGCCGCTGCGTCTTGACGGCATGACTTAGATTTGCAATGAAAATTTAGGAAAATATTGCCAGTTTTAACCCAGAAAGGAACAAAATGCAATACAATACTGTACTGAATGGGCTCAGCGTCAAGCGCGGTCGTGTTAAAAACAGCTATTTACTGTATGTACACGTGCACTGTATCCCTGGATAGTTAAACATCCATTTATCGGGTGTACGGCAATCTGTGAAAGATAACCTTGGTTGATGGATGACCTGGCAAAAACTCTCGAGCCTCAACCACATTTACGTATTCATGTTGCCGGTTGCTACCTTCCTCCGAAACAGACGTGTACAGCTGACATTATGATGACTCGGTCAAGTTTCGAACGAAGTCTTGCTGCGCAATGACACACCATTTGGCTACCTTTGATCCCATAGTACTAGCTCTCAATTAGTACGATATTGACATTCACCAAACTATACAGCACATTATTTATTGCAATGACTTTCCTTCGCATTTTTACTTCAGCAATATCATTTATGAAGGCTTATTCTGTGTCAGAGTTCAATTGAAGATACTCTTGACTGTCCACAGTTTTTGTGCACAATTCGACCACCGTCCCGACACAACGACCAGCGCATACAACTCGATTGTCCATCCACGACCACGACCAAGACGCCAACCTGGTGGGGTAGTCTCCACTCGCCCCCATACGTGTCTCCAAGCGTCTGTCGCCAAGCACAAGTACTACACCATTTAACTTGTGCATGACGAGTCAGTTGAGCTAGTCGTCAACCGTTTCTTTGACGATTCTCTCGCCTGTCACATGGCCTCGCTCTCAATGTCATCCGGTATCTGGCTCAAAAGCTGCTCGTCGATGTCTTTATCGCCGTCCTCCGACGCTCTCTCACTGAGTATGGACTCTCTGCCCGCAGAGCTGCGTGGCGACCCAAGTGTGCTGCAGAGTACAGTGCCAGTGGACCCATTTGTGATGCAGGAGAGGCAGGAGTACACATTCTATGGGCTTGAGCAGGACGGAGCGCTGCGGCCTGGGGGCGAGGTGGCTCTAATGACGCGAAGAACAATTGGATTATTACTCAATTACGTAGGCATTGGCGCTCTGTATGGAGGCATCAACAGTCTCGTTGTGCCCTTCTTCAGCAACTATCTTCACCTACAGCAATACCAGGTCCGCGCGACTTCTACAGTTCTCAATACGGCGTGGACTTTCAAGGCCTTTGGTGGATTATTGACTGATAGTTTGAGGATATGTGGCTACAGACGGAAACCCTATTTGGTGTTTGGCTGGTTATTATGCTGTGCGAGTCTACTGTACCTCGGAGCGTCCGGGATGCCAAAAGCAGGAGATACATCCGCAGCGTGGAGGTATTTGCTGTTTATGACTCTGGGCACCATCGGATATTTCCTAGCAAACGTGGCAGCAGATGCCATTGTGGTGGAGATCGCACAGCGAGAGCCCCTACCAACAAGAGGACACGCGCAAGTGTCAATCTACGCTGCCAGAATGTCTGGAGCCATTATCATGGACTTGTTCGTGACGGGCACGCTCAATGGAGCGGCTTATGGGGGTAGTTTTTCGTGGTCGCTGGATTTAAACCAGGTTTTGTTGGTACTGGCAGCGTGCTCGTTGATCCCATTTGTGGGTTCTATTTGGTTTTTGCATGAAGACCCGACAGCTCAAACAGTACCCATTCTCTCCTTCTCCGACGCTGTTTCGTGTCCTGTACCGCCACCACGCAACCAAACGAACACTGCTCCTCTTGACCCGCCGTTGAATTTCAGAGAACGCTGCCATCTCGTCTGGAGATTGGTTCAAAGTCGTGTCATGTGGCAACTGCTGATGTTCGAACTCATTGCCAGTTTTTGTTTGACGATGGACTCGAATGCCGTCCCAGCGATTGAAGCGAACTGGGTGGACGTGGACCCTTGGCCGAAAGCGATCTCGCTAGCGGCGTGGAGCTTGGCGTTCATTGGAGGCTTGTTAGCGACTCGGCGCTACCTGTTGCGTGGATCGTGGACCAATCTCTATTGTCTTGCGACTGTATGGGTGCTAGGTGTCGATGTTGTGACTGTAGCGTGTACAGTCTTCGATGTGGTGAGGAGACGAAGTTTCTGGCTGTATATGCAGGTGCTTGCCGCTCCGGCTGTGGCTCTGCGGTTCATTGTTCAGTTGTTCCCGATTGTGGAGCTTGCCCCGCGTGGAATTGAGGGGACAACGTACGGCCTGGTGATCACTTTTCGAAATATGGCTATTCCTTTGGGCACGACAGCATATAAAGCCATTAATTCGCACTTCTCGGTCTCGGACGAGGACGTGCATCGTGACTCGGATTCCACAAGACTGCAGGTTACTTACACATACCTTATTGCATGGACCTTCCAGCTCATGAGTCTCGCTTTCATCGGACTGCTTCCTTGTCAGAAACTCGACGTGCAACAGCTGCGTTATTATGGAGGCTATAGTGCGTCGGGAGGGTGGCTTGTCGTCGCTGTGCTTTTCAGTGTGCTTACTTATGTGAACACTGCGAACGTCTTGACCCTGTTTGAGAGTACTGCTTGTCTTCGGATGGCTGGCGGCACAGGATGCGGGAGGTGAGGAAATTATCACAGTTAAAACGAATAAATTACTGTTAAATAAAATGTGTCGCGATCCAGTGCGATCATTGAGCTCCAATTTCGTTTCTTCGTCAGCACAAAAACTGACAACGGTAGTACCGTACTACTACACGTAGTATTAATTATTGGTGTAGTCGACGTTAGTGAACAGCTCTGCCTCTGTAGCATCCACAACAGGGAGCACAACATTCAGCATATAGCGACGAAGAAGTGCATGGTTGGGAGGAACGTTCGAAGTTGAGCGATCGAGATTAAAATGTGAAACATGGCAGCAAACTCTGCCGACTCAAGTAATTAAAACGTTGACGGGCGCCCGAAAAGAAGGTAAAGCGTGTAATCTTATCTTTGCCGACACTACCAATCGCGAAATTAATCTCTGCAAGTCCACTGAACTTCAGTGCTTCAGTCTGAAGCGGCGACGACAACGACGATTACGAACGACATGTATGATGGAAATGGGAAGAACAAACGTCGTCAGCACCTTTGCAAGGTATGCTCGGCAATGGCGACGCCCCAAACGAAAAGCTTTGAAAGCAGCTACTTCTGCCCCCGGTGCACTCAATCCCACGCCGGCTACGTACCTCTATGTAATCGCGTTCGGAGAGAGGATAGCGGCAACACGCTCACGTGCAGCCAGATTTGGCACCAGGTCTGGCGAAACGGAACTGCGATTCCAGCACACCTGAAGAAGCGCATACGCTTTCGCAAGCGTAAGCGCGCTGACGAAGAGAAAGAAGACAGTAGTTAGCTAGTTAGTAGTCAAATCAATAGACTGTTCGCTCACCAAACTTTTCGGCCGAAAATTTGGTGAGCGAACTTCTGCCGCGTAGCGATGAAGCTCCGGCGGCCATCCAAAATGGCGCGAAGCCGCCAATCTCACTTATCGTTTTGGAGGGGAAATACCTTACAGAAGACATTGCGATCTTTTTTTATTCTGCAGTAGCCAATCAAAACCCCAGATAATAGCGTATGGTGGATACATTGCGAAGTTTTTGTCCGTAGAAACGATGTCTTTGCACTTTTTCGCAGTGTCCACTCGCGAGACAGCTACCATTAGATAAATTGTTGCATTCTTCTGTCAATAGTTTAATCAGGATAAACCTTTATTCTGTATAATACAGAATAAAACCCCGCTTTAAAAGGGTTAAACCATTCCTCAATTTGCACCGGACAACACACTCTGATCGTCTCCGAAATATGAAGTCCGCCGTCATCTTCACGCTTCTGGCTGCCATGGCCACTGTCAACGCTCTAGTCACACATGATCTCAGACCTATATCGATTGGATCGGAGGAGAAGGACTGTCCCAAGTACTGCCTCGACATCGATGACCCGGTGGGTGATGAGGAAGGCAACATGTACTCGAACGAGTGCTACATGAAGCGAGCCAAGTGCGCGAAGAACAAGCCAACAGATCCTCCCTTCTGGAAGAACTTTAAGTTTTCTAACGATGGCTCCACCACCCAAGAGACCCCCAAAAGGAAATGCTCCAGTGGCTGCCCCGATGTTGAGCTGCCTGTCTGCGGCTCCGACGGTGTCAGATACGGCAACCCATGCGAGCTTAAGATCGCCGCCTGTGAGCACCCCGAGCTCAACATCGTCGAGGCTGTGGGTATGGGTTGCAGGAAGTCGAGGGTGCAACTTCACTAGGCATAATTGATGACGAGGGGGCCACAAAGTCCTTTGTGGGTAAAGCTTAGCTTGAATATACTCGTTCTTTGTCGTAAAAGATAGCATCGCTGATAATTCTGAGTTGTGTGCGTTTTTACGCTCGCTTTCAACGCGCAGGGATGTTGATGTTTCGCGCATGCTACCGCAGCGATGGTTGTCGAGTGGGGACGCGCCATTGGGCCAGCCATTGCTCCATGTAGGAGGATAGACCGTTCAGATTTGGCCGCCCCGATCTTTTCGCCCATGCGACTGCTCTCCGTCTATTGCGTCGAGCTCAACGGCTCTGCCCTATCGACTACGCAATGCTCGCAGCTCGTAGCACTGCAAGGTGTCGTTGCGCTGTCCCCGTTAGTCCTGCAAGTAATGGCCGATCGTAACTTGTATTTCCTGCGCAGGGTCTCAGCTGGTGCTTCTTGTGTTGTGTATGCGAAAGGTGCTGCATCTCGCAGGAGCACACACCAGTGGCCTCAGATACGTAAACGAAGTGGATGTCGCGCTCTTCGCGCTTCATTTGGTGGCCGTGATGGCGGCAGTGGCCTGTTCCGTGGCTGTGACGGGGGTCGCAACGCTGCATCACTCGTCTGCGTCTCTGGTGATCGGAGCGAGTGTCGCGGCAGCAGCCTGGTGCTTCTACGGGGCTCAGCTATTGTACGAGTTTCTGCAGTGCAGACAAGGATGTAAGGTCATCACGCTTGTGGTGGCACTGACTGCTACGGAGGAGTTCATGCTGAGAGGGAGACCGGTGCAGTCAGATGTGTTGGTGGTGACGTTGGTGCATTGGCAGTCGCTGATCTCGGCTGCGGTGGCGGCATTTGCAGTGCTCAGAGTGCTCAATTACCGACGACGCGGAGTTTGTACTGAAGATGGAGGAGTATCTAAGAGTTTAGAGAAGAAAAATACGATGGAGAGTCCGTTGGATCGTGTAGGATGGGGGCTCTCTCAACTCTCGTACCATTGGATCTCTCCGTTTATTGCGCTGGGAAAGAAGCGTCGACTGGAAATGGAGGATGTTCCCGATCTCCCGTTGAGTGACGCGACGTCTGTCGCTGCTGCGCGGTTCGAGACCGAGTTGCAGCGTGAATTCCGCGATAATCGCGTGCCAGACTGGTCATTCCTGCGTGTAACACGACGGCTGTACGGTGCTGACGTGCTCCTGTTCGCTGTATGGTCAACTGTTAACAAAGCTATTGGACTAGCGAGTCCGTTGCTACTGAAACTCTTTCTAGACTGGGCCGATTCGCCGAATCCTTCACTCTCCAAAGGCTACTACCTCGCCGCGGCAATGGTAATTAGATCGATCCTATCAGCCGTGTCGGGTACACAGTACAACTTGGCTTGGAAGAGATTTGATCTCCGGGTTCGAGCTGGACTGGTGTCTGCTATCTACGCACGAACACTGGAGCTATCGGGAGAGGGAAGACGTCAAGCTGGAGGACTCGGGCGTATCACGAACTTGCTCTCTGTTGATGTGGGACGCATCATTGGAATGCCCAGTACACTATTCGACATGGTCCTGATCCCAGCAGAGATCGCTGTTGCTCTTGTCTTACTGAGCAAAGCCGTCTCTGTTGCGTTCGTCGCTGGAGTCGCAGTACTGGCAGTCATGCTACCGCTCCAGACTGTTCTGGGTCGTAAGATCCAGAGCGTCACGGCTGAGATGATGCGCTTCCGGGATAAACGTGTGGGTCTTGCAGCTGAAAGCCTCAAGGCGATTCGAACTTTGAAGCTGCTGGGATGGGTAACGTCTCGACTTGAGGCTATGAGTGAGAGTCGAGCGCTAGAAATGGGGAGATTGCAAGTGCGCAAGTATCTGGACGCCTTCTGCGTCTTCTTCTGGGCGTCCACGCCGGTGATTGTACAGGTGTCCGTCTTTGCCACTGCAGTCTTCTCTGGACGAGACATTTCGGCTGCAGATGCGTTTACGGCGATAGCATTGTTGGACCGACTTATCTTCCCCATGAACTATTTCCGTGGATTATTAATGGATTTCTAGAGGCACAGGTCTCAGCGCTGCGTATTCGAGGCTTCCTATTTGACAGAGAGGAAGACAAGAGCAGAAAATCTGAAACAAACAACGAGCCTCCATCCAATTCCAGTGAAGTAGACGAAGCAGTTGTGAGTATTCGTGACTATGATTTTGAGTGGGGCTCAGCCAAGATGGAGACTACTGAAGACGATGACACTGATGGATCCAGCGCAGAGACGCCTCTTTTAATGGAAGATTCGCCTTCATCGCCATCATCTCGTCACCACTTTGTACTGCGAATCAATCAGCTACAGCTACAACCAGGATCGACGTATGTGGTGTGTGGCTCCGTGGGCTCTGGTAAATCGTCGCTTTTGCTTGCGTTACTTGGCGAAATGTCAGGGCGATCGAGTAATGTTGCTGGTTCCTTCAAGTGTCAAGCGTCTTTACGTTGCTCGTACTCCCCGCAGACCCCGTGGCTCTTCTCCGGGGGTGTCCAATCCAACATAACTCTGGGTACTGAAGACGTAGGCGAAGAAGATTCAGAGCGATATGAGCGTGTTCTACGCGCCTGCGAGCTCAACGTAGACCTTCACAAGGTAAAATCTCCATTCAAGGTGGCTGAGAGTGGCAGTAACTTCAGTGGCGGACAACGGGCTCGACTCAATCTAGCGCGTGCTCTCTATCAACGAGCAGATCTCTATTTGCTCGACGATCCTCTTAGCGGTTTGGATGTGACTACAGCCAGCAAAGTGGTGACCAACTGCTTCATGTCAGGCTCCAGTCTCTTCTCGAAAGACGCTGCTGTAGTCATCGTGACGCATTCGCTTCACCTTCTGCCGCTTTTCCCTACCGACACACAGATTCTCGTCTTGGATGATGGCTACATTGTCGAGCAAGGGACTTATAACACATTGAAGACAAAAGACCCTCCCAGTCGCTTGGTCACCGTACTAGACAACTCTCCAAACGAAGTAAGCGACACCAACACCGAACCTACTGCTCAATCAACTGAGGAGACAGCTGAAGCCGACGATGAGGCCGAGGAAGCGACGGAAGAGCAGCCGTCCGATGAAGAAGAACACCGTGAATCTGGTGTCGTTGGGTGGCACGTCTGGAAAGCCTATGCGACGGATGTAGGTCGGATACTCTCGGTTGTCATTGTCCTGGCTGTAGCAGTCATGCAGGCCTCTTGCAACTCACTAGACTGGTGGATTGCTGTGTATACGAACGGCAAGCATTCCATCTCCCCACGGGAGTTTGCTCTGGTGTTGCTTTACATCGCTGGAGCGAACATTGGGGCTGTATTCGTCCGCTCCTTTCTCTTCGCCTACGGTGGTCTTCGAGCCGCGAGATCCACGTACAACAAGCTGGTGCAGAGTGTGTTTGCAGCCCCTTTGAGGTTCTTTGAGCGCACACCTACCGGCCGTGTACTCAACCGACTGAGTGGAGACACGTACGCAGTTGACGAATCTTTGCCTTTCATTATCAATACTTTCCTAAGGGATGCAGCGGGTGTGACAGGTGCGCTGGTAATTCTCTTTTACGGGAACCGATTGGTGTTAGTGCTGCTGGTTCCTCTTAGCGTCTTGTACTTCCACTTGCAGCGGTATTATCGTCCGAGTTCGCGTCACCTCAAGCGACTGGATGCAGCTACCCAATCGCCACTACTGGCCATGTTTACGGATACGCTGGACGGTCTCACGGTTCTCCGTGCTGCAAGGAAACAGCAGCAGTACATCCATGGCTACGGAGTGCGTTTGAACCGAAGTCAGCGTGTTTCTTTGCTCGGTTCAACGACTGGTGCGTGGTTCGGACTGCGCCTCGATATGCTCGGCGTGTGTGTAACCTCGTTTGTCGTTATATTCGCCGTGGCTGACTTCAATCTCACGGGGTCTGTAAACCCTGGTATCTTGGGTCTCACCCTCACGTACGCGCTTCCAATTGTGGGGAGACTCAACGCCATTCTCAATAGTTTTGTGGATACTGAACGGCAGATGATTGCTGTTGAACGTGTCAAGGAGTACGCCGATTTAGAGCCCGAAGAAGCTGTCGTTGGAGCTACCAAGACAAGTGAATTACCGCATTTCTGGCCGACAGCGGGTCACATTTCGATCAAGGCGTTGACTGTAACTTATGGCCCATCGACCCAAACTTCTGACAAGGTTGATGCCGAGTGGGAGTGGGTGGGGCCACGAGTAGTAGCACCTGCGCTGAAATACGTCACGTGTCACATCCCAGCGGGTCAGAAGCTCGGTATCTGTGGACGTACAGGTGCCGGGAAGTCGACGCTGTTGAACGCTCTCTTCCGAGCTGTCCCGTGGGAACGTAGCGGTAGTATCTTGATCGACGACGTGCCATTGGACTCTCTTGGACTTCAAGACCTGCGGTCGCGACTTACGTATATTCCCCAGGACGTGGTGCTTTTTTCGGGTACGGTACGCTCCAACCTCGATCCCAGCGGAGCATTGGAAGACGAACGCCTTTGGACGGTGCTGCGAAAGTGTGGAGGACTTGCGAATGCTGTTGCTAAGCTAGATCGCGGCCTAGATACTGTGGTCGAAGGTGGGGCGGAAGAGACGTTCAGTCAGGGACAAGCTCAGCTGCTTTGCATCGCAAGAGCACTACTGCGTCCCTCGAAGGTTCTTTGTATTGATGAGGCCACAGCATCTATTGATCGTGAGACTGAACGTGCCATTTCGGAGGTGGGCAGTCGTCTTTCAAACCCGTTTCTGTGGGGTTCTGACTCGTTGCTTTGCATGCGTAGGCTATTGCATCTGAATTCGCGACGTCGACAGTGCTGACTGTGGCGCATCGTATCCAAACAATCATGCACTGCGACCGTGTGTTGCTACTGGAAAATGGCCGCATCGCTGAGAGTGGTGATCCGAAAGAGCTGGTGAAGAACCCACAGTCATTATTCTATCGATTAGCGAACTCTGTCGCGAGTGAGACAGAGCTGCTTTGATAAACGGTTGAGCCATTACTGACTGCAAAGGAACCAAATTTGCATTTGACAGTTTGAGGAGACGGATCGTACTTGAATTTTGTATGGGTATATACTGCCAATTACCTGCCAGCAAAAATCATCATCCAATCACAGTAATCCAAATCATGATTTTAACTATTAATAATCGAATGTATTAGGTCTAGGTGTCATCTAAGCCACGTATCAAGTCCGATTATAACTGTAATACATGTGTATGTTCATTCAGCTGTCAAGTGGTAGACGTATCACTTTCATATTCCTCTTTATCGGACCTTCGCGATGGGTAGGGGAATTACAACCTGGCAACACATTGCGAGCTAAGGCAACTGCTGTCTCAGCATTTTCCAAGCTGTTAAAGAGTGAGGATGTTGAAGAGGAATACGTAAAGAAAAATATTGAGGCGGATAAGAGTGGCAAGAGCTTTGTGTGCGTCGTGGATAAGTTTGGAATGTATCTTGCGTTTAGTGAAGGAAAGAAGGGTAAATTGCTGGCGCGAAACACTGAAATGCAGTACTATCGCCACGACAAAATTTGGCGACTAGAGCAATGTCCTCAACACCGAGCTTCGCTAAAATCGCGGCTGCTTAAAACAAACAAAACTCTAGAAAACGTTTGTCTGAAAAGAGATGGTGGTGGCTTCGTAGCAAAGGCTCTACCATGTACAAAGGCTGACTTGAAAAAATGGTAGTGTATTTGTATGTCAATGCATGTTCTGAGAGTGACTACCAAGATGCTTCTCTTCTGTGTCTGCTCTGATACCTGTTCGGGCGAGCTTCGAACCTGTCGACGATCAAGAAGCGGAACATCTCTATAGATACCGCTCGTGTCTTCCTCTTTCACTTGGTCCATGTGAAGATGTCGGAAGAACAAGACTTACCTCTCTTCCCCCGCCGACTTCGCAGCGTGCGCATTGCTCGCTTTTGCTTTTTTGCCTCTCTGGTCATGCTGCATCGTGCCCAGCTCTCATCGGGAGCCTGCCCGACCAAGTGCAGCAAACGCCGACCACACTATCACCTGACGTGCCGCTCATGAAGCTCCTAAACGCACCACCGGTGACCTCTTGTCTTGCTGCGCCTGCTGCTCCTCCTTCTCTTACTGTTGTGGCCCCGACAATCTACGCACATGTCAACCGTGTGCTTGATCACGTCGCCCCTGCCGCCGGTGTGTCAGCTGCTCTCACGTCGCACTCGTTCCGTCGTGGTAGGGCTCCGCATGCCAACGGCTTCGAGAAGATAACCGCGCGCTGGATCTTTGATCGCGGATTTTGGAACCTAAGCACCACAAGCAAAGGGTTCAAATACATTTCCAACACAAGTAGAGGAACCACATGCCAATGTAATGAGTGGATACAAATCCGTGGAAATTGTCCCTCTCCAAGACCTGTCCAGCTTTGACGTAGACACGCTTGACGCGATTGCCGAGCTGCAATGAGTCTTGTTCGGAGCTTGCTATCAACTAGAGACGGAGAGCTTCAGCATCAACCGGGATGTTCTGGACGTCCTAACCGCTTGCGGCGTTAGGCACTATCTCGTCGTAAAGGGCTATCTTAACAGTCCAGCGGTGCAGCGACTCGAAACCTGTGCTACGCCGGCTAGACGTACGCTTCCGGACATCTTACGCCTCCTCATACACGTGCGCTAGCGCATAAGCCGAAGTAGTGGGTACAGAGTAGGCCCATTACAGTCGGCGGATCTGGACACGGCGGCGAATGAGCCGGGGGCGGCTTCGCTGTGGGGTCGAGGGCCCTACGTCGATCTCAACGACTAATGTGGAAGGTCCGAATACGGGAGAAGCGGCAGGTGCTCGAGTGGATGAGCTCACGCGACTACCCTGACGCAACGTGCTCGAGGATCAAGGATTTGTGGTGGAAGGCCACGAATGATGAAGCAGCTGCATTGACCAAGGAAGCGGTGGAGGTGATTGGGTACACCTTATTAACGGCAGAGTTAGTATCCACCAAGCGGCTGGGTCACCCTGGCCACTCGAAGCGATATAAGTACCATCGCGGCAGCGTATACCAAGGCGCGAGCGTGCAGACAGTGAGAGACGACGACCGACAAATGCCAGCCGGGCGTGTACGTGCCGTACAAGCACCAGACGTGGGATCGCTACCGACGGCGCGAGTGCGAGAGAAGGGAGCGTGGGGACAAATAAGGATCGATGCGCCTACTACAGCGCCGCAAGAGAAGACTGACAGGCGGCTGGCGAGCCCCTGAACGGGCTGCCACCCGGCGACTATGTGGAGGGATTCACGGCTTGTGTGGCGGAAGTGCTTGGCGTGCGAACATTTCGGCTCCACACGTAGTACGGGCAGGAGATGGCCGTCGACGCGCTATTTGTGGAAGGTGCAGCCGGCGCGTTATTGCTCAGCGAAGAATGGATGATGTGTAACGGCATGAAGATCGACTTCACGTCATGTGAGGTGGAATAGTACGATGTCGACGATAAGACGGTCGTGCTGCTCAGTTGCGTGATGGACAAGTACGACGACGACGCGCGGACGGTACGCATCAGGATGGTACGGATCGCGAACGCCATGACGAGCACGTGTAGGAGGTTGGAACTGGTCGTGGCTGCGCCGGAGGGCACCACCGGTTTGATCATGCTCGCCCACCGCGTAGAGACACATTTGTTGTTGGCTTCGACTCTGACCACGGTGCACGACGGCAAAGTGTCCATATCAGTGATGAACATCGTGGGACGGACGACAAAGTTGCCCGTGAAGGAGGCGTTAGGAGCTGGGTCCCCGACGAGTAACGCCATGGAGGTGCTCGACACGACGGAGAATTGAGCAACAAGAGGGTGCGACAGTGGCTGACTGACCTAAGTGCGAGAACGGATCCTTTGAGCAACGAACTAGACCTAGGCGTCGGCGACATGAGCGGCAACGACAAGAAACTCATGTTGACTGTGCTACGTCACTACTCCACGTTACTGGAACCGAGAGAAGGATGCCCTCCCATGACGTCGCTGGGAGTCGAGCACGAGATTCTCACGGGCAACATGGCTCCAATCAAGGTGAGGCCAAGCCGACACTCCCCGGCGGAACAGGAGCTGAGCTACACAAACGTAGAGGACATGCTCAAGAGCGAAGTGGTCGAAGAAGCTGCGGGGAGTGGGGATTCCCCGTCGTATTGGTGCGCAAATAGGACGAGACGGTGCGGTTCTGCATCCAGTGATCTGGGCGATCAAGTTGTTCAGGTCGTACCTGTATGCGCGCAAGTTCCGGCTGGTGACGGACGACGTAATCGGAAGTGGTTAATGACCTCCAAGGAGCTCACAGGTAAGTCCTACCGATGGACATTGCAACTTCAGGAGCTGGATTTCCAAATCGTGTACAGACCAGGGGCTAACAATGTGGTGGCGGACTCGTTGTCCAGGGCACTGGCGAGAGTAGTGACGGTATAGGCAGGGCACGAGAGCCAAGTGCGCGAAGTCCCCGCCGTCGATGGAGAAGAACAGCTATCGGAATATGTGTGCGGTGTGAGATCCGTGACGAACAGGCTCACGACAAGATGGTCACGAGGCTGTGAAGGCAAAACAAATATGGTGACCGAGCGATCGCGGAGTCGGACGGCGTGGCGCATTCGACGGTACCCGTCGTATGGTGCTACCGACGGCGCTACGGGCGAATGCACTGATGTAGAACCACGCCTCAGGGTACGCGGGTCATCTTAGACGCAACAGAGGTGCACCAGCCCGACGGTAAGCTGTTTGTGGTCGGACGTGAAGGCACACGTCAGGCGGTGGGGCTAGTCGTATAGAGACTGTAAATCAAGCAAAGCGAAGGCGCGGTTAGTAATACCCCCGGTACGGAGCCAGGAGACTGGCAGTCCAGGCGATGGATGGGCACTCGACGTATCCGACCCGTTGACGATCGCGAGGGCAACAGATACGTGGTGTCGGTCCTGGAATATGCAACGAGCTACGCGGTGGTGGCGGCGCCCAGCCACACGGTCGTGGATGTGGTGTAGCAGGAGTAGCAAAATCTGCGAGATTGCTGGATCCAACTTACCAACAGCGCCCAGACACCGGCTAACGGAGGGGACCCCCCCCCCCCGGTGATCCGTGATCTGCTGAGCTCCTCACATTAGTTTTCCGTCGGTAGGGTGGGATCTTGCTCTCTCTGTAACTCCCGAAGAGCTCAAGAGGTGAAGCTTGAGTGTCTTGGCGAGACGTGAAGATGGGGTGGAGTAGTAGTAGTAAGATCGTCACTCTGCGTCCGTAGTTGTTTTCTGGTTCCCAAGCGAATATTCGAGCTTAGTGGATCCAGGGGCTAGATCTGGAATTCGGCCGGAGAGTTTGCTTTGCGGGTGTGCTCCCTTGCCTTTGTTTCCCTTTGTATCGTACTTGCCGCCTCCTGTAGCGGGATCTTGAGAGTTGAGATACTCTTAGGTATACCCGGCCAAGTAGTAAATCCGGTTAACTTTTCTGACCTGCACGTGTAAAGGAAAGCTTACTAGGTGGTAGGATCTGGCCAATATTTTATCCAGTTATCACTACCAACACTAGATGCGCAATTCCCAACCTTCACCGAGCTCGAACGACCAATGTTATTCCGATTCTTGAGGACAGGAAGGCACTTGCGTGATACTCTGCAAATTGGGCTCTGATTCGTAATTAAGCCTATACCTCCTGAACTCTACCTTCTATGCATTTTCCCTGCTAAATCCTCTACCAGGCTCGGCGGCATGCCCTTTTTCTCCTCGGTCCATCACCCCAGCTGTATCAGCATCAGATCCACTGAATCCATGACGTGATTATTATGAGGTCGCCATATTATAAGTACACAGTTCCGGATCCAAGCCACTTTGATCCACCTTACTGCAAGTGTACACTCATCATGGATCTAAGCCCTCCAATCCTCCAACATCACCTTACGAATGCCTGCGGTCTCCATAACTCCACAAAAGCTCGAGATCCATTGTATCCACCATCTCCATATCCTGGATCCAGGTCACTCGGTGTGGGATCCTCAATCCCTTGGATCCGGACTTGGAAAAGTGGGATCTGAGACATACAGCGATGAGTCTGCCTTCTCTTTTGTGCTGATACCAGATCCACCTCGATGACATCCACAGTCTTTTC